>NC_052308.1:56693286-56698286 GCF_016432855.1 Salvelinus namaycush | reverse complement strand
ACAATGCAAACTCTCACCATTACCAATAACAGAGACTAATCAAAACATGCTAACCTCTCACCATTACCAATGACAGAGACTACAACAAAACATGCTAACCTCTCACCATTACCAATAACCAGAAATACACACAAAACATGCTAACCTCAACATTACCAAAACAGAGGCCACAAAAAACATGCTAACTCTCACCATTACCAATAACAGAGACTACAACAAAAACATGCTAACCTCTCACCATTACCAATAACAGAGGCTACAACAAAAATACTAACCTCTCACCATTAAACAATAACAGAGACTACAACAAAACATAACAACCTCTCACCATTACCTAATAACAGAGACTACAACAAAACATGCTAACCTCTCACCATTACCAATAACAGAGGCTACAACAAAACATGCAACCTCTCACCATTCCAATACGGACACAACAAAACTCACTCTCACATTACCAATAACAGAGACTAACACCAAAATGCTCAACCCTCACACATTACCAATAAGCAGAGCTACAACAAAACAGCAACCTCTCACCACTGTACCAATAACAGAGGGATACAACAAAACATACCTAAACCTTCACCATTACCAATAACAGAGGCTACAAACAGAAAATGCTAACTCTCAACATTACCAATACAAGGCCATCAACAAAACGTGCTAACCTATCACCATACAATAACAGGGCACAACAACATGCTAACCTACTAACCATTACCATACAGGAGGCTACAACCAAATTAACGTACTACCTCTCAACCATTACAATAAACAGACACGCTAAAACAAATCAACCATGACTTAAACACTCTCACCATTACCAATAACAGAGACTACAACAAAACATACTAACCTCTCACCATTACCAATAACAGAGACTACAACAAAAACATGCTAACCTCTCACCATTACCAATAACAGAGGCACAACAAAACATGTAACCTCTCACCCATACCAATAACAGAGGCTACAACAAAACATGCAACCTCTCACCATTACCAATAACAGAGACTACAACAAAACATGTAAACTCTCACAATTACAATAACAGAGGCTACAACAAAACATGCTAACCTCTCACCATTACCATAAACAGAGGCTACAACAAAACATGCTAACCTCTCACCATTACCAATAACAGAGGCTACAAACAAAAACATGCTTAACCTCTCACCATTACCAATAACAGGGGATACAAACAAAACATGCTACCTCTCACAATTACCAATAACAGAGACTACAACAAAACATCTAACCTCTCAACCATTACCCATAACAGAGGCTACAACAAAACATGCTAACCTCACCATTACCCAATAACAGAGGCTACAACAAAACATGCTAACCTCTCACCATTACCAATAACAGAGGATCAACAAAATACTAACTCTCACATTACAATAACGAGGCTACAACAAATCATGCTAACTCTCACCATTACCAATAACAGAGGCCACACACAAACATGCTAACCTCTCACCATTACCAATAACAGAGACTACAACAAAACATGTAACCTCTCACCATACAATAACAGAGGCTACAACAAAACATATAACCTCTCACCATTACCAATAACAGAGGCTACAACAAAACATACTAAACTCTTAACCATTACCAATAACAGAGACTACAACAAAACATGCTAACCTCTCACCATTACCAATAACAGAGGCTACAACAAAACATTCTAACCTCTCACCATTACCAATAACAGAGGCTACAACAAAACATGCCAACCTCTCACCATTACCAATAACAGAGACTACAAACAAAACATGCTAACCTCTCACAATTACCAATAACAGAGACTACAACAAAACATGCTAACCTCTCACCATTAACAATAACAGAGGCTACAACAAAACATGCTAAACTCTCACCATTACCAATAACAGAGGCTACACAAAACCTGCAACCTCTCAACATTACCAAAACAGAGGATACAACAAAACATACTAACCTCTCACCATTCCAATAACAGAGGTACAACAAAACATGCTAACCTCACCATTACCAATAACAGAGGCACAACAAAACATGCACATTCACCATTACAATAAAAGAGGGCAACAACAAAACATGCTAACCTCTCACCATTACCAATAACAGAGGCTACAACAAAACATACTAACCTCTCACCATTACCAATAACGAGACTACAACAAACATACTACCTCTCACCATTACCAATAACAGAGACTACAACAAACATGCAACCTCTCACCATTACCAATAACAGAGGCTACAACAAAACATACTAACCTCACCATTACCATAACAGAGACTACAACAAAACATATTAACCTCTCACCATACCAATAACAGAGACTACAACAAACATGCTAACCTCTCACCATTCCAATAACAGAGGCTACAACAAAACATGCCAACCTCTCACCATTACAAAACAGAGACTACAAACAAACACATGCTAACCTCTACCAATTACCAATAACAGAGACTACAACAAAACATGCTAACCTCTCACAATACCAATAACAGAGACTACAACAAAACATGCTAACTTCACCCATTACCAATAACAGAGGCAACAACAAAACATGCTAACCTCTCACAATTACCAATAACAGAGACTACAACAAAACATGCTAACCTCTCACCATTACCAATAACAGAGGCTACAACAAACATGCTACCTCTCACCATTACCAATAACAGAGGGCTACAACAAAAACATGCTAACCTCTCACTCATTACCAATAACAAGAGGATACAACAAAACATACTAACCTCTCACCATTACCAAAACAGAGGCTACACACAAAAACATGCTAACCTCACACCATTACCAATAAACAGAGGCCACAACAAAACATGCTTAACCTCTCACCATTACCAATCAGAGGCACAACAAAACATGCTAACCTCTCACCATTACCAATAACAAGAGGCTAACAAAAACATACTAACACTCACCATTAACCAATAACAGAGACTACAACAAAAACATACAACCTCTCACCATTACCAATAACAGAGACTACAACAAAACATGCTAACACCTCTCACCATTACAATAACAGAGGCTACAACAAAAACTACTAACCTCTCACCATTACCAATAACAGAGCTACAACAAAACATATTAACCTCTCACCATTACCAATAACAGAGACTACAACAAAACATGCCAACCCTCTCACATTACCAATAACAGAGGCTACAACAAAACATGCCAACTCTCACCATTACCAATAACAGAGGACTACAACAAAACACGCTAACCTCTCACATTACCAATAACAGAGACTACAACAAAACATGCTAACCTCTCACAATTACCAATAAACAGAGACTACAACAAAACATGCTAACCTCTCACCATTACCAATAACAGAGGCTACAACAAAACATGCTAACCTACTCACCATTACCCAATAACAGAGGCTACAACAAAAACATGCTAACCTCTCACCATTACCAATAACAGAGGATACAACAAAACTACTAACCTCTCACCATTACCAATAAAGAGGCTACAACAAAAACATGCTAACCTCTCACCATTACCAATAACAGAGATTACAAAACACATGCTACCTCTCACCATTACCAATAACAGAGGCCTACAACAAAACATGCTAAACCTCTCACATTACCAGTAACAGAGGCTACAACAAAACATGCTAACCTCTCACCATTACCAATTACAGATGCCAAAACAAAACATGCTAACTCTCACCATACCAATAACAGAGACTACAACAAAACATACTAACCTCTCACCATTACAATAACAGAGACTAAACAAAACATGCTAACCTCTCACCATTACAATTACAGAGATACAACAAAACATGCTAACCTCTCACCATTACCAATAACAGAGGCTACAAACAAAACACGGGTAACATCTCATCATTACCAATACAGAGGCTACAACCAAAACACGCTAACCTCTTACCATTACCAATAACAGAGGCTACAACAAATCATGCTAACCTCAACCATACCATAACAGAGGCTAAAACAAAACATGCTAACCTCCACCATTACCAATAACAGAGGACTACAACAAAAACATGCCCTTAACTCTCCCCATTACCAATAACAGGAGCCTACAACAAAACATGTGAACCTCTACCATTACCAATAACAGAGCTACAACAAAACATGCTAACCTCTCACCATTACCAATAACAGAGGCTACAACAAAACATGCTAACATACTCACCATTACCATAAACAGAGATACAAAAACACATGTAATCTCTCACCATTACCAATAACAGAGGTACAACAAAACATGCTAACCTCTCACCATACCAATAACAGAGGCTACAACAAAACATACTAACCTCTCACCATTACCAATAACAGAGGCTACAAAAAAAACATACTAACCTTCACCATTACCAATTAACAGAGACTAACAACAAACAACATGATACACTCTCACCATTACCAATAACAGAGGTACAACAAAACATGCTAACCTCTCACCATTAACAATAACAGAGGCTACAACAAAACATGCCAAACCTCTCACCATACCAATAACAGAGACTACAAACAAAACATGCCAACCTCCACATTACCAATAACAGAGACTACAACAAAACATGCTAACCTCTCACAATTACCAATAACAGAGACTACAACACAAACATGCTAACCTCCTCACCCTTACCAATAACAGAGGCTACAACAAAACATTGCTACCTCTCACCATTACCAATAACAGAGGCTACAACAAAACACTGTAACTCTCACCATTACCAATAACAGAGGATACAACAAAAACATACTAAACCTCTCACCATTACCAATAACAGAGGCTACAACAAAACATGCTAACCTACCACCATTACCAATAACAGAGGCCAACAACAAAACATGCTAACCTCTCACCATTACCAATAACAGAGGCTAACAACAAAAACATGCTAACCTCTCACCATACCAATAACAGAGGCTACAACAAAACATTACTAACCTCTCACCATTACCACTAACAGAGACTACAACAC
>NC_052308.1:56640786-56688286 GCF_016432855.1 Salvelinus namaycush | reverse complement strand
GGGGGGGGGCGGGGGGGGGGGGGGGGGGGGGGGGGGGGGGGGGCGGGGGGGGTGGGGGGGGGGGGGGGGGGGGGGGGGGGGGGGGGGGGGGGGGGGGGGGTGGGGGGCGGGGGGGGGGGGGGGGGGGGGGGGGGGTGGTGGGCGGGGGGGGGGGGGGGGGGGGGGGAGGGGGGGTGGGGGGGCGGTGGGGGGGGGGGGGGGGGGGGGGGGGGGGGGGGTGGGGGGGGGGGGGGGGGGTGGGGGGGGGGGTTGGGGGGGGGGGGTGGGGGGGGGGGGGGGGGGGGGGGGGGGGGGGGGGGGGGGGGGGGGGGGGGGGGGGGGGGGGGGGGGGGGGGGGGGGGGGGGGGGGCGGGGGGGGGGGGGGGGGGCGGGGGGGGGGGGGGGGGGGGGGGGGGGGGGGCGGGGGGGGGGGGGGGGGGGGGGGGGGGGGGAGGGGGGGGGGGGGGGGGGGGGGGTGGGGGGGGGGGGGGGGGGGGGGGGGGGGGGGGGGGGGGGGGGGGGGGGGGGGGGGGGGGGGGGGGGGGGGGGTGGGGGGGGGGGAGGGGGGGGGGGGGGGGGGGGGGGTGGGGTGGGGGGGGGGGGGGGGGGGGGGGGGGGGGGGGGGGGGGGGGGGGGGGGGGGGGGGGGGGGGGGGGGGGGGGGGGGGGGGGGGGGGGGGGGGGGGGGGGGGGGGGGGGGGGGGGGGGGGGGGGGGGGGGGGCCTTACAACAAAACATGCTAACCTCTCACCATTACACAATAACAGAACTACAAAAAACATGCTAACCTCGCAACTATTACTAATAACAGAGGCCTACAACAAAAAGCATGCTAACTCTCACCATTACCAATAACAGAAGACTACAAACAAAACATGCTAAACCTCTCACCATTACCAATAACAGAGGCTACAAAAAACATGCTAACCTCTCACCATTACAAATAACAGAGACTACAACAAAACATCTAACCTCCTCACCATTACCAATAACAGAGACTACAAAAACACATTGCTAACCTCTCACCCATTAACCAATAACAGAGGCTACACAAAAAACCATGCAACTCTCACCATTACCATAACAGAGACTACACACAAACATGCTAACCTGCTCACCATTTACCAAGTAACAGAGCTACAACAAAAACATGCTAAACCTCTCACCATAACCATAACATGGAGCGGACTGACAAATACGGAATAGGCACAGATAGCTCTCAACAAACAGGCTACTCCGCACACCATTACAAGATACAGAGGATCCAAAAAATAAACCGTCACATGTGAAATTGCTACGACACAGTATACAGACCGCACCCTTACAAATAAACAGAGGCTACAAGCCGAAAAACATTGTTAACCTCTCACCATTACCAATAACAGACGCCGCCTAACAACCAAAAACATGCTAACCTCTCACATTCCAATAAAGAGGGCATACAACAAAACATGTAACCTCTAACCCATTACCAATAACAGAGGCTACAAAACAAAACGACTAACCTCTCACCATTACCAATAACAGAGACTACAACAAAACATACTAACCTCTCACCATAATAACACAGAATAACAAACCACAAAACTTACAACCCAGCGACGAATCTCCCCCCCCAGCACTCGTATAATCGAGACCAATCCTCCCCCCCCCACCCCCATCTAACTCCCACATTCCATAACAGAGCTACAACAAAAACATGCTAACCCTCACCATTACAATAACATGAGCTACAAACAAAAATGCCTAACCTCTCACCATTACCAATAACAGAGAGCTACCAACAAAATTCATGACTAACCTCTCATCAATTACCAATAAACAGAGTACAACAACAACATGCTAACCTCTCACCATTACCAATAACAGAAGGTACAACAAAACATGCTTAACCTCTCACCATACCATAACAGAGGCTACAACAAAACATGCAACCTCTCACCATGTACCAATAACAGCGGACCAACAAACATGCTAACCTCTCACATAACAATAAACAAGGCTACAACAAAAACATGGCTAACCTCTCACATTTACCACATAACAGAGGCTACAACAAAACATGCTAACTCGCACCATTTACCAAAAACAGAGCTACACAACAAACATGCTAACCTCTCACCATTACCAATAACAGAGGCAACAACAAACATATACTAAACTCACCATCTCCAACTATACAGAGGCTACAAACAAGAATCACGTAACATCTCACCATACCAATAACAGAGGGGCCACAACAAAACACCGCTAATCCTCTTACCATTACCAATTAACAGAGAAGTACAACAAACAGCTAACCCTCACCATTACCAATAAACAGAGGCTCACAACAAAAACTACAACACCTCTCACAATTACCAATAACAGAGGCTACAACAAAACATACTAACCTCTCACCATTACCAATAAAAGGAGACTACAACAAAACATGCTAACCTCTAGCCATTACCAATACACAGAGGCTAAAACAAAAAACATGCTAACCTCTCACCATTACCAATAACAGAGGGCCTACAACAAAAATGTACAACCTTCACCATTACCAATAACAGAGGCTACAGCAAAACATGCTAACCTCTCACAAACTTCCCAAAAACAGGAGGCTACAACAAAAACATGCTAAACTCTCACCATTACCAAATAAAGAGGCTACAAACAAAACATGCTAACCTTCACCATTACCAATAACAAGAGGCCTACAACAAAACATGATAAACCTCTCACCATTACCAATAACAAGGACTACAACAAAGCATGCTAAACCTTCACCATTCACCAATAACAGAGGCTACAACAAAAAAACATGCTAACCTCTCACCATTACAATAACAGAGGCCTACAACAAAACATTGCGAACCTCCACCATTACCAATAACAGAGGGCACACACAAAACATGCTAACCTATCACCATACCATACAGAGGCTCACAACAAAACATATGCTAACCTCTCACCATACCAATAAACAGAGACCAAACAAAAACCTCATAACCTCTCACCATACCAATAACAGAGACTACAAACAAAACATGCTAACCTCTCCACCATTACCCAATACAGAGGACTACAACAAAACATCTAACCTCTCACCATTACCAAAACAGAGGACTACAACAAAATCATGTAACCTTCACCATACCAATAACAGAGAGCACAAAACACAAAACTCTACATACTAAAACAGGCTACAACATCAACCATTACCAATAACAGAGGGCTACAACAAAACAGCTAACATTTAACATTACCAATAACAGAGACTACAACAAAATCATAGCTAACCTCTCACCATTACCAATAAACAGAGACTAAACAAAACATGCTAACCTCTCACCATTACCAATAACAGAGGCTACAAACAACAACATGCTAACTCTAACAATTACCAATAACAGAGACTACAACAAAAACAGCTAACCTCTCACCATACCAATAACAGAGGCTACAACAAAACATGCTAACCTCTCACCTTTACAATAACAGAGGCTACAACAAAAACATGTAACTCCTCACCGTACCAAATAAACAGAGGTACAACAAAACATAGCTAAACCTCTCACCATTACCAATAACAGAGGGCTACAACAAAAATGCTAACCTCCACCATTACCAATAACAGAAGGCTACAACAAAACATGCTAAACCTCTCCCACCATTACAATAACCAGACAAACAAAACATGCTAACCTCTCACCATTACCAAGTAACCGAGGGCTACAACAAAACATACTAAACCATCTCACCATTAACAATAACAGAGAGCTACAAACAAAACATACTAAACCTCTCCCCATTACCCATAATACAGAGGCTACAACACAAAACATGTAACCATCGACCCATTACCAATAACAGAGGCTACAACAAAACATACTAATCTACATTACATGGACTAAACAAAACATCAAGTACATTACAATTAACAGAGCTACAACAAACATGCATAACCCCTACCACCATTACCAATAACAGAGGCTAACAAAAACATCTGCAACCTCTCACCATTACATAACAGAGATACAACAAACATGCTAACCTCTCACCATTACCAATAACAGAGACTACAAACAAAAAACATGCTACCCTCTCACAATTACCAATAACAGACTACAAACAAAACATGCTAAACATCCATTACCAATTAACCTCACAAAACACTACTCTTACCATACCAATAACAGAGGGCTACAAACCAAAACATGTAACCTCTCACCATTTACCAATAACAGAGGTACAACAAAACATCTAACCTCTCACCATTACCAATAACAAGGCTACAACAAAACATGCTACCTCTCACCAGTACCAATAACAGAGATTACAAAACACATGCACATTCCAAGAACAGCTAACAAACTCTACCTATTCACCACATACAGAGCAACGTAACCCTACATCAATTAGAGCCAAAACAAAACATGAACACCTACAAACAGAGACTCAAAACATACACCCCATTACCAATAACAGAGAGCTACAAACAAAACATGCTAACCTTCACCATTACCAATAACAGAGACTACACAAAACATGCATAACCTCTCTCACCATTTACCAATATAACAGAGGCTACACAAAACATGTAACATCTCACCATGTACCAATAAAAGAGACTACCACAACAAAACACTGCTAACCCTACATCCCATAAACAGAGGCTACACAAAACATGCTAACCTCTCACCCTTACCAATACACAGAGGCATACAACAAAACCATGCTAACTTCACCATTACACTAGAACAGAGACTACAACAAAACATGCTAACTCTCCACATTACCAATAACAGAGGCTACAACAAAACAGTAACCTCTCACCCATACCAATAACAGAAGGCTACAACAAAAACTGCTAACCTCTCACCATTACAATAACAGGAAGGCTACACAACAAATGCTAACCCTCTCACCATTACAATAACAGAGACTACAACAACACATGCTAACCTTCACCATTACCAATAACAGAGTGCTGACAACAAAACATGCATAACCTCTCACCATTAACCAATAAACAGAGGCTACAACAAAACATAGCTAACCTCTCACCATACAATAACAGATGGCCAAAACAAAACATACTACCTCTCACCATTACCAATAACAGAGAGCCTACAACAAAACATGCTAACCTTCACCTTACCAATACAGAGGTGCTACAACAAAACATGCTAACCTATCACATTACAATAACAGAGGCTAAACCTCAAAACATTGCCCACCTTCTCCAATTACCAATAACAGAGACTACAACAAAACATGCAAAACTCTCACCATTAACAATAACAGAGAACTACAAAAAAAACATGTAACCTCTACAAACCATAAGGCTACAACAATAACAGTACCTCCACCATTACAAAACAGAGTAAAAATGCTAACCTCTCACCCATTACAATAACAGAGGCTACAACAAAACATTGTGAAACCTCTCACCATTACCAATAACAAGATAGCAACAAAAAACATACTAACTCTCACCATTACCAAACAGAGGGCTTACACATGACTACACACCAATAAACAGATGGAAAAAATGCTAACCTCTCACCATTACCAATAACAGAGCCATACAACAAACATGCCTAACCTCTCACCATTACCAATAACAGAGGCTACAACAAAACATCTAAACTCTCTCACCATTACCAATAACAGAGACTACAACAAAACATCTAACCTCTCCCACCATTACCCCAATTACAGAGGCCAACAAAACATGCTAACCTCTCACCATTACCAATAACAGAAGGCTACAACAAAATATGAACCTCTCACCATTACCAATAAAAGAGGCTACAACAAAACATTTAACCTCTCACCATTACCATAACAGAGACTACAACAAAAACATGTATAACCCTCTACCATTACCAATAACAGAGGCCATCAACCAAAACATACTAACCTCTCACCATTACCAATAACAGAGACTACAACAAAACATGCTAACCTCTCACCATTACCAATAACAGAGGCTACAACAAAAACATGCTAACCTCTCACAATTACCAATAACAGAGATACAACAAAACATGGCTAACCTCTCACCATTCAATAACAGAGGCTACAACAAAACATGCAACCTCTCACCATTACCAATAACAGAGGCTACAACAAAACATGCTAACCTCTCACCATCTACAATAACAGAGGCTACAAACAAAACATGCTAACTCTCACCCATTACCAATAACAGAGATACAACAAAACATGCTAACCTCATCAACCATACCAATAACAGAGGCACAAACAAAACATGCTAACTCTCACCATACCAATAACAGAGGCTACAACAAAACATGCTAACCTCTCACCATTACCAATAACAGAGGCTACAACAAAAAATGCAACCTCTCACCATTACCAATAACAGAGGCCCAAACAAAACAATGCTAACCTCTCACCATACCAATAACAGAGGCTACAACCAAACATGATACTCTCACCATTAACAATAACAGAGCTACAACAAAAACTACTAACCTACTCACCTTACCAATAACAGAGCTACAAAAAACATATAACCTCTCACCATTACCAATAACAGAGACTACAACAAAACATGCTAACCTCTCACCATTACCAATAACAGAGGATACAACAAAAAACATGACTAACTCTCACCATTACCAATAACAGTGGCTACAACAAAACATGCTAACCTCTCCCATTACCAATAACAGGACTTACAAAAACATGCTAACTCTCACCATTACCAATAACAGAGACTACAACAAAAACATGCTAACCTCTCACCATTACCAATAACAGAGCTACAACAAAACATGCTAACCTCTCACCATTACCAATAACAGAGCTCAAACAAAACATGCAACCTTCACCATTACCAATAACAGAGGATACAACAAAACACTAAACCTCTACCATTACCAATAACAGAGGCTACAACAAAACATGCTAACCTCTACCATTAACCAATACAGAGACCTACAACAAACATGCTAACCTCTCACCATTACCAATAACAGAGGCTACAACAAAAACATGTGAAACCTCACCATACCAATAACAGAGGCTACAACAAAAACATGCTAACCTCTCACCATTAACATAACGAGCTAAACAAAAATGCTAACATCACATTACCAATAACAGAGGTACAACAAAAACATACTACCTCTCACCATTACCAATAACAGAGGCTACAACAAAACATGCTAACCTCTCACCATTACCAAACAGAGATACAACAAAACATGCTAACCTTCACCATTACCAATACAGAGGCTACAACAAAAACATGGTAACCTCCTCACCATTACCAATATACAGAGGTACAACAAAACATGCTAACCTCTCACCATTACCAATAACAGAGGCACAACAAAACATGTAACCTCTCACCATTAACAATACAGAGGCTACAACAAAACATGCTAACTCTCCCATTACCAATAACAGAGACTACAACAAAACATGCTAACCTCTCACCAGTACCAATAACAAAGAGGCTACAACAAAACATTGCAACCTCTCACCATTACCAATAACAGAGGATACAACAAAACTGCTAACCTCTCACCATTACCAATAACAGAGACTACAACAAAACATGCTAACCTCTCACCATACCAATAACAGAGATACAACAAACACATGCTAACCTCTCACCATTACCAATAACAGAGGCTACAACAAAACATGCAACCTTCACATTACAATAACAGAAGGCTACACAAAACATCAACCTCCTCACATTACCAATAAACAGAGCTACAACAAAACATGCTAACCTCTCACCTACAATAACAGAGGCTACAACAAAACATGCTAACCTCTCACATTAACAATAACAGAGGCTACAACAAAAACATGCTAACCTCTCACCATTACCAATAACAGAGGATACAACAAAACATACTAACCTCTCACCATTACCAATAACAGAGGCTACAAACAAAACATGCTAACCTCTCACCATACCAATAAACAGAGACTTACAAAACCAACATGCTAAACCTCTCACCATTACCAATAAACAGAGGCTACAAACAAAACATGCTAACCTCTCACATTACCAATAACAGAGACTACAACAAAAACATGCTAACCTCTCACCATTACCAATAACAGAGAGCTACAAAAAAAAATGCTAACCTCTCACCATTACCAATAACAGAGGCTACAACAAAACATGCAACCTCTCACCATTACCAATAACAGAGGCTACAACAAAACATGCTAACCTCTCCACCATTACCAATAACAGAGGACTACCAACAAAACATGCTAACCTCTCACCATTACCAATAAAACAGGAACTACAACAAAACATGCTAACCTCTCACCATTACCAATAACAGAGGCTACAACAAAACATGCTAACCTCTCACCATACCAATAACAGAGCATACAAAAACATGCTAACCTCTCACCATTACCAATAACAGAGGCTACAACAAAACATGCTAACCTCTCACCATTACCAATAACAGAGGCTACAACAAAAACATGCTAACCTCTCACCATTACCAATAACAGAGTGGCTACAACAAAACATGCTAACCTCTCACCATTACCAATAACAGAGGCTACAACAAAACATGCTAACCTCTCACCATTACCAATAACAGAGGCTACACAAAACATGCTAACCTCTCACCATTACCAAAACAGAGATACAAACAAAACATGCTAACCTCTCACCATTACAATTACAGAGCTACAACAAACATGCTAACCTCTCACCATTACCAATAACAGAGGCTACAACAAAACATGCTACACCTCTCACCATTACAATAAACAGAGCTACAAACAAAACATGCAACCTCTCACCATTACCAATAAACAGAGCTACACACAAACATGCTAACCTCTCACCAATACCAATACAGAGGCTACAACAAAACATGCTAACCTCTCACCATTACCAATAACAGAGGCTACAACAAAACAGTAACCTCTCACATTACCAATAACAGAGGCTACAACAAAAACATGCTAACCTCCACCATTACCAATAACAGAGGCTACAACAAAACATGCTAACCTCTCACCATTACAATAACAGAGGCTACAACAAAACATGCTAACCTCTCACCATTACCAATAACAGAGGACTACAACAAAACATGCTAACCTCTCACCATTACCAATAACAGAGGCTACAACAAAACACCTGCTAAACCTCATACCATTACAATAACAGAGGCTACAACAAAACATGCTAACCATCTCACCATTACCAATAACAGAGGCTACAACAAACTAGCTAACCTCTCACCATTACCAATAACGAGGCTACACACAAAACATGCAACCCTCACATACCAATAACGGAGGACTACACAAAACATGCTAACCTCCACATTACCAATAACAGAGGATACAACAAAACATCCTAACCTCTCACCATTACCACCAACAGAGGCTAAACAAAACATGCCTAACCTCTCACCATACCAAAAAAAAATAACAGAGGCATACAAAAACACATGCTAACCTCTCACCATTACCAATAACAGAGGCTACAACAAAACATGCTAACCTCTCAACCATTACAATAACAGAGACTACAACAAAACATTGCTAACCTCTCACCCATACCAATAACAGAGGGCTACAACAAAAACATGCCTAACCTCGCACCTACCAATACACGAGAGGCTAAAACAAAACATGCTAACCTTCACCATTACCCATACAAGGTACAACAAAACATGCTAACCTCCACCATTACCAATCAACAGAGGCTACAACAAAAAACATGCTAACCTCTCACCATAACCAATAACAGAGACTACAATCAAAACATGCTAACCTCTCACCATTACCAATAACAGAGGTATACAAACAAAACATCACTAACACCTCTCACCATTACCAAAATAACAGAGGCCTACAACAAAACACGTAACCTCTCACCATTACCAATAAACAGGATTACAAAAACATGCTAACCTCTTCACCATTACCAATAACAGAGACTACAACAAAACATGCAACCTCTCACCATTAACAATAACAGAGGACTACAACAAAACATGCTGAACCTCTCACCCATTACCAATAACAGGGCTACAACAAAACATGCTAACCTCTCACCATTACCAAAACAAGTAGGCTACCAAACAAACAATGTTAACCTCTCACCATTACCAATAACAGAGGCTACAACAAAACATGCAACCTTCCCATTACCAATAACAGAGGCTACAACAAAACATGCTAACCTCTCACCAAACCAATAACAGAGGACTACAACAAAACATGCTAACCTCTCCCATACCAATAACAGAGGATTCTACAACAAAACATGACTAAACCTACTCACCATTACCAATAACAGAGGCTACAACAAAACATGCTAACCTCTCACCATTACCAATAAACAGAGGATTACAAAAACACATGCTAACCTCTCCACCATTACCAATAACAGAGGCTACAACAAAACATGCTAACCTCTCACCATTACCAATAACAGAGACTACAACAAAACATGCTAACCTCTCACATTAACAATAACAGAGGCTACCACAAAACATGCTAACCTCTCACCATTACCAAGTAACAGAGGCTTACAACAAAACATGCTAACCTCTCACCATTACCATAAAACAGAGCGGCTACAACAAAAACATGCTAACCTCCTCACCTTACCAATAACAGAGGCTACAAACAAAAAATGCTAACCTCTCACCATTACACAATAACAGATGACTACAACAAAACATGTTAACCTCATCACCATTACCAATAACAGAGCTAAACAAAACATCTAACCTCTCACCATTACAAATAACAGAGGCTACAACAAAACATGCTAATCTCCTCACATTACCAATAACAAGAGATTATACAAAACACATGCTAACCTTCACCATTACCAATAACAGAGGCTACAACAAAAACATGCTAAACCTCTCACATTACCAATAACAGAGGTAGACTACAACGAACACATGCTAAACTCTCACCATTAACAATAACAGAAGGTCTAACCAACAAAACATGCTTAACCTCTCACCATACCAATAACCAGAGGCTACAACAAAAACATGCTAAACCTCTCACCATTACCAATAACAGAGGCTACAACAAAACATGCTAACCTCTCACCATTACCAATAACGAGGGCTACAACAAAAACATGCTAACCTCTCACATAACAAATAACAGAGCCTACAACAAAACATGCTAACCTCTCACCATTACCAATAACAGAGGCTACAACAAAACATGCTAACCTCTCACCATTACCAATAACAGAGAGATACAAACAAAACATGCTAAACATCTCACCATTACCAATAACAGAGGCTACAACAAAACATGCTAACCTCTCACCATTACCAATAAACAGAGGATACAACAAAACATGCATAACCTCTTCACCATTACCAATAACAGAGGCACAACAAAACATGCTAACCTCTTCACCATACCAAAACAGAGGGTACAAAACAAAACATGCTAAACCTCTCACCATTACAATTACAGAGGACACAAAAACAAAACATTCTAACTCACCATTACCCATAACAGAGGACTTACAACAAAACATGCTAAACTCTCACCAATACCAAGACAAGAGGCATACAAAACATGCTAACCTCACCATTACCAATAACAGAGGCTACAACAAAACATGCAACTTCCTTACTAACAGGCTACAAACTGCAACTCATTACAATAACAGAGAGCTACAACAAAACATGCTAACCTCTCACCTTACCAATGAACAGAGCTACAACAAAACATGCTAACTCCCCATCCTAAAGGCCACAATGTGAACCCAATTACAACAGAGGGCTACAACAAAACATGCTACCTCTCACCATTACCAATAACAGAGGGCTTAAACAAAACATTTGCTAATCTCCACAAGTCCAATACAATTGACAACCTGAACCTCTCACGACAAGAACAGAGACTACAACAAAACAGCTAACTCTCACCATTACCAATAACAGAGCTACAACAAAACATGCGAACCTCTCACCGTACCATCTACAAGGCTCCAAAAAACATGCTAACCTCTCACCATTACCAATAACAGAGGACTACAACACAAACATGCTAACCTCTCACCTTACAATAAACAGAAGGCTACAACAAAAACATGCTAACTCCACATTTACCAAAACAGAGACTACAACAAAACCATGCTAACCTCTCACCATACAATAAAACAGAGGACTACAACAAAACATAGTGAAATACTCCTCACCATTACCAATAACAGAGCTACAACAAAACTGCTAAGCTCTCCACCATTACCAATAACAGACGTGCTAACAAAAAATGCTAACATCTAACCATTACCAATAACAGAGACTACAAAAACAAATGCTAACCTCTCACATTACCAATAACAGAGGACTACAACAAAACATTCTAACCGCTCACCATTACCAATAACAGAGGCTTACAACAAACAGGCTAACCTCTTTCTCCACCATTACATAACAGAGGCTACCAACAGAAACATGTAACCTCTCACCATTACCAAATAACCAGAGGCTACAAAAAACATGCTAACTCTCACCATTACAATAACAGAGGTACAACAAAACATGCTCTAACCCTCTCACTCAATAACCAATAACAGCGACTACAACAACACATGCTACCTCTCACCATACCATAACAGAGGATACAACAAAACATAACTAACATCTCACCATTACCAATAACAGAGGGGCTACAAACAAAAAACATGCTAACCTCCTCACCCATTACCAATAAACAGAGATTACAAAACAATTGCTAACTCTCACCATTACCAATAAACAGAGGCTACAACAAAACATGTGCTAACCTCTCACCATTACCCATAAAACGAGACTACAACAAAACATGCTAACCTCTCACCATTTCGTGTCACCAATAACAGGAGGCTACAACAAAACATGCTCCTGTAGTCATGGCTCTATGTAGTACTGTGGAATAGAGTTCCATGTAGTCATGGCTCTATGTAGTAATGTGGAATAGAGTTCCATGTAGTCATGGCTCTATGTAGTACTGTGGAATAGAGTTCCATGTAGTCATGGCTCTATGTAGTACTGTGGAATAGAGTTCCATGTAGTCATGGCTCTATGTAGTACTGTGGAATAGAGTTCCATGTAGTCATGGCTCTATGTAGTACTGTTGGAATAGAGTTTCCATGTAGTCATTGCTCTATGTAGTACTGTGGAATAGAGTTCCATGTAGTCATGGCTCTATGTAGTACTGTGGAATAGAGTTCCATGTAGTCATTGGCTCTATGTAGTACTGTGGAATAGAGTTCCATGTAGTCATTGCTCTATGTAGTACTGTAGAATAGAGTTCCATGTAGTCATGGCTCTATGTAGTACTGTGGAATAGAGTTCCATGTAGTCATGGCTCTATGTAGTACTGTAGGAATAGAGTTCCATGTAGTCATGGCTCTATGTAGTACTGTGGAATAGAGTTCCATGTAGTCATGGCTCTATGTAGTACTGTGGAATAGAGTTCCATGTAGTCATGGCTCTATGTAGTACTGTGGAATAGAGTTCCATGTAGTCATGGCTCTATGTAGTACTGTGGAATAGAGTTCCATGTAGTCATGGCTCTATGTAGTACTGTGGAATAGAGTTCCATTGGATAGAGTTCCATGTAGTCAGGCTCTATGTAGTACTGTGGAATAGAGTTCCATGTAGTCATGGCTCTATGTAGTACTGTGGAATAGAGTTCCATGTAGTCATGGCTCTATGTAGTACTGTGGAATAGAGTTCCATGTAGTCATGGCTCTATGTAGTACTGTGCTCCTCCCATAGTCTGTTCTGGACTTGGGGACTGTGAAGAGACCTCTTGTGTCATGTCTTTTGGGGTATACATGGGTGTCCGAGCTGTGAGCTAGTTGTTTAAAAAGACAGCTCGGTACATTCAGAATGTCAGCACATTTTACAAATACTGGTAGTGATGAAGTCAATCTCTCCTCCACTTTCAGCCAGGAGAGATTGAGATGCATATTATTAATATTAGCTCTCTGTGTCCATCCAAGGGCCAACCGTGCTGCCCTGTTCTGAGCCAATTGCAACTTTCCTAAATCCTTTTTTGTGGCACCTGACCACACGACTGAACAGTAGTCAATATGCGATAAAACTGGGGCCTGTAGGACCTGCCTTGTTGATAGTGCTGTTAAGAAGGTAGAAACTAGGGTCTGTAGGACCTGCCTGGTTGATAGTGTTGTTAAGAAGGTAGAAACTAGGGCCTGTAGGACCTGCCTTGTTGATAGTGTTGTTAAGAAGGTAGAAACTAGGGCCTGTAGGACCTGCCTTGTTGATAGTGTTGTTAAGAAGGTAGAAACTAGGGCCTGTAGGACCTGCCTGGTTGATAGTGTTGTTAAGAAGGTAGAAACTAGGGCCTGTAGGACATGCCTTGTTGATAGGGTTGTTAAGAAGGTAGAAACTAGGGCCTGTAGGACCTGCCTTGTTGATAGTGTTGTTAAGAAGGTAGAGACTAGGGCCTGTAGGACCTGCCTTGTTGATAGTGTTGTTAAGAAGGTAGAGACTAGGGCCTGTAGGACCTGCCTTGTTGATAGTGTTGTTAAGAAGGTAGAAACTAGGGCCTGTCGGACCTGCCTTGTTGATAGTGTTGTTAAGAAGGTAGAAACTAGGGCCTGTAGAACTTGCCTTGTTGATAGTGTTGTTAAGAAGGTAGAAACTAGGACCTGTAGGACCTGCCTTGTTGATAGTGTTGTTAAGAAGGTAGAAACTAGGGCCTGTAGGACCTGCCTTGTTGATAGTGTTGTTAAGAAGGTAGAAACTAGGGCCTGTAGGACCTGCCTTGTTGATAGTGTTGTTAAGAAGGTAGAAACTAGGGCCTGTAGGACCTGCCTTGTTGATAGTGTTGTTAAGAAGGTAGAAACTAGGGCCTGTAGGACCTGCCTTGTTGATAGTGTTGTTAAGAAGGTAGAAACTAGGGCCTGTAGGACCTGCCTTGTTGATAGTGTTGTTAAGAAGGCAGAGCAGTGCTTTATTATGGACAGACTTCTCCCCATCTTAGCTACTGTTGTATCAATATGTTTTGACCATGACAGGTTACAATCTAGTGTTACTCCAAGTAGTTTAGTCACCTCAACCTTGCTCAATTTCCACATGATTTATTACAATATTTAGTTGAGGTTTAAGTTTTAGTGAGTGATTTGTCCCAAATACAATGTTTTTAGTTTTATAAATATTTAGGACTAACTTATTCCTTGCCACCCACTCTGAAACTAACTGCAGCTCTTTGTTGAGTGTTTCAGTCATTTCAGTCGCTGTGGTAGCTGACGTGTATAGTGATGAATCATCCACATACATAGACACACTGGCCTTACTCAAAGTGGCATGTGGTTATTAAAAAGTTAATAAAATATTATAAAAAAATTAAAACCTGTTCACTCAATGACTAACTTTTCACCAGATCCACATGTGTTTACCAGACACACATAGTCCACAACATATGTGTTTGGACAATGAAGCTTACAGTTTTACATTTGGTGCTATGTATATAATTTGGTGCTCCAGCATTTTGGATATGAGATACAATGTTTCATATTAGGTGACAGTACAGAATGTCACCTTTTATTTGAGGTTAAAGGTGAGAGGTTAGCATGTTTTGTTGTAGCCTCTGTTATTGGTAATGGTGAGAGGTTAGCATGTTTTGTTGTAGCCTCTGTTATTGGTAATGGTGAGAGGTTAGCATGTTTTGTTGTAGTCTCTGTTATTGGTAATGGTGGGAGGTTAGTATGTTTTGTTGTAGCCTCTGTAACTCTCTCACTCATTATTATTAATGATTCATTCATGATCTTTCTCAATCATGGCAGTCACCGGCTTGATGAAGTCATTGCGTTCAAAGAATATGGGACCAAATACTAAACTTTTGACTACTTTAATACACTATAAGTGAATTGGTCAGAATACTTATGACTTCTTCAAATAGGGGGACGAGATACATAAAGTGTTTTATTTTTCTAAACGGTGAAACAGACATGTATTAAACTACCCTCAAATAAAAGGTGATACCCTCAAAGAATAGCAGTGTGGTTTAAGGCACAAGGCGAGACCCAGATGGCACGGGAGGCAGATGGTTAGAGTCTTTGATATTTTTTAATATAATAAAAGGGGTAGGCAAGAGAATGGTCGTGGACAGGCAAAAGGTCATAACCAGATCAGAGTCCAGGAGGTACAGTTTGGCAGGCAGACTAGAGGTCAGGACAGGCAGAATGGTCAGGCAGGCTAGAGGTCAGGACAGGCTGAATGGTCAGGCAGGCTAGAGGTCAGGACAGGCAGAATGGTCAGGCAGACTCAAGGTCAGGACAGGCAGAATGGTCAGGCAGACTCGAGGTCAGGACAGGCAGAATGGTCAGGCAGGCTAGAGGTCAGGACAGGCAGGATGGTCAGGCAGGCTAGAGGTCAGGACAGGCAGAATGGTCAGGCAGGCTAAAGGTCAGGACAGGCAGAATGGTCAGGCAGACTCGAGGTCAGGACAGGCAGACTGGTCAGGCAGGCTAGAGGTCAGGAGAGGCAGAATGGTCAGGCAGGCTAAAGGCAGGCTAGAGGTCAGGACAGGCATAATGGTCAGGCAGGCTAGAGGTCAGGACAGGCAGAATGGTCAGGCAGACTCGAGGTCAGGACAGGCAGAATGGTCAGGCAGGCTAGAGGTCAGGCAGGCTAGAGGTCAGGACAGGCAGAATGGTCAGGCAGGCTAGAGGTCAGGACAGGCAGAATGGTCAGGCAGGCTAGAGGTCAGGACAAGCAGAATGGTCAGGCAGGCTAGAGGTCAGGACAGGCAGAATGGTCAGGCAGGCTAGAGGTCAGGACAGGCAGAATGGTCAGGCAGGCTAGAGGTCAGGACAGGCAGAATGGTCAGGCAGGCTAGAGGTCAGGACAGGCAGAATGGTCAGGCAGGCTAGAGGTCAGGACAGGCACAATGGTCAGGCAGGCTCGAGGTCAGGACAGGCAGAATGGTCAGGCAGGCTAGAGGTCAGGACAGGCAGAATGGTCAGGCAGGCTAGAGGTCAGGACAGGCAGAATGGTCAGGCAGGCTAGAGGTCAGGACAGGCAGACTGGTCAGGCAGGCTAGAGGTCAGGACAGGCAGAATGGTCAGGCAGACTCGAGGTCAGGACAGGCAGAATGGTCAGGCAGACTCGAGGTCAGGACAGGCAGAATGGTCAGGCAGGCTAGAGGTCAGGACAGGCAGAATGGTCAGGCAGGCTAGAGGTCAGGACAGGCAGAATGGTCAGGCAGGCTAGAGGTCAGGACAGGCAGAATGGTCAGGCAGGCTAGAGGTCAGGACAGGCAGACTGGTCAGGCAGGCTAGAGGTCAGGACAAGCAGACTGGTCAGGCAGGCTAGAGGTCAGGACAGGCAGAATGGTCAGGCAGGCTAGAGGTCAGGACAGGCAGAATGGTCAGGCAGACTAGAGGTCATGACAGGCAGAATGGTCAGGCAGGCTAGAGGTCAGGACAGGCAGAATGGTCAGGCAGGCTAGAGGTCAGGACAGGCAGAATGGTCAGGCAGGCTCGAGGTCAGGACAGGCAGAATGGTCAGGCAGGCTAGAGGTCAGGACAGGCAGAATGGTCAGGCAGGCTCGAGGTCAGGACAGGCAGAATGGTCAGGCAGGCTAGAGGTCAGGACAGGCAGAATGGTCAGGCAGGCTAGAGGTCAGGACAGGCAGAATGGTCAGGCAGGCTAGAGGTCAGGACAGGCAGAATGGTCAGGCAGGCTAGAGGTCAGGACAAGCAGAATGGTCAGGCAGGCTAGAGGTCAGGACAGGCAGAATGGTCAGGCAGACTCGAGGTCAGGACAGGCAGAATGGTCAGGCAGACTCGAGGTCAGGACAGGCAGAAAGGTCAGGCAGGCTCGAGTTCAGGACAGGCAGACTGGTCAGGCAGGCTAGAGGTCAGGACAGGCAGAATGGTCAGGCAGACTCGGTCAGGACAGGCAGAATGGTCTGGGCAGGCTAGAGGTCAGGACAGGCAGACTGGTCAGGCAGGCTAGAGGTCAGGACAGGCAGAATGGTCAGGCAGGCTAGAGGTCAGGACAGGCAGAATGGTCAGGCAGGCTCGAGGTCAGGACAGGCAGAATGGTCAGGCAGGCTAGATGTCAGGACAGGCAGAATGGTCAGGCAGGCTAGAGGTCAGGACAGGCAGATTGGTCAGGCAGACTCGAGGTCAGGACAGGCAGAATGGTCAGGCAGACTCGAGGTCAGGACAGGCAGAATGGTCAGGCAGGCTCGAGTTCAGGACAGGCAGACTGGTCAAGCAGGCTAGAGGTCAGGACAGGCAGAATGGTCAGGCAGACTCGGTCAGGACAGGCAGAATGGTCTGGGCAGGCTAGAGGTCAGGACAGGCAGACTGGTCAGGCAGGCTAGAGGTCAGGACAGGCAGAATGGTCAGGCAGGCTAGAGGTCAGGACAGGCAGAATGGTCAGACAGGCTAGAGGTCAGGACAGGCAGAATGGTCAGACAGGCTCGAGGTCAGGACAGGCAGAATGGTCAGGCAGGCTAGAGGTCAGGACAGGCAGAATGGTCAGGCAGGCTAGAGGTCAGGACAGGCAGAATGGTCAGGCAGGCTAGAGGTCAGGACAGGCAGAATGGTTAGGCAGGCTAGAGGTCAGGACAGGCAGAATGGTCTGGGCAGGCTAGAGGTCAGGACAGGCAGAATGGTCTGGGCAGGCTAGAGGTCAGGACAGGCAGACTGGTCAGGCAGGCTAGAGGTCAGGACAGGCAGAATGGTCAGGCAGGCTCGAGGTCAGGATAGGCAGAATGGTCAGGCAGGCTAGAGGTCAGGACAGGCAGAATGGTCAGGCAGGCTCGAGGTCAGGACAGGCAGAATGGTCAGGCAGGCTAGGGGTCAGGACAAGCAGAATGGTCAGGCAGGCTAGAGGTCAGGACAGGCAGAATGGTCAGGCAGACTCGAGGTCAGGCCAGGCAGAATGGTCAGGCAGGCTAGAGGTCAGGCCAAGCAGAATGGTCAGGCAGGCTAGGGTTCAGGACAGGCAGAATGGTCAGGCAGGCTCGGGGTCAGGACAGGCAGAATGGTCAGGCAGGCTAGAGGTCAGGACAAGCAGAATGGTCAGGCAGGCTAGAGGTCAGGACAGGCAGAATGGTCAGGCAGGCTAGAGGTCAGGACAGGCAGAATAGTCAGGCAGACTCGAGGTCAGGACAGGCAGAATGGTCAGGACAGGCAGAATGGTCAGGCAGGCTAGGGGTCAGGACAGGCAGAATGGTCAGGCAGGCTAGAGGTCAGGACAGGCAGAATGGTCAGGCAGACTAGAGATCAGGACAGGCAGAATGGTCAGGCAGACTAGAGATCAGGACAGGCAGAATGGTCAGGCAGACTAGAGGTCAGGACAGGCAGAATGGTCAGGCAGGCTAGAGGTCAGGACAGGCAGAATGGTCAGGCAGGTGGGTACACAGTCCAGAAAACAGGTAAGGGACAAAAACCGGGAGGACTATCAAAAAAGAATAGAAGCAGGAGTAGGGAAAAACGCTGGTTGACTTGATGAACATACAAGACGAACTGGTACAGAGAGACAGGAATCACAGGGATATATACACCAGGGAAACACAGGGATATATACACCAGGGAAACACAGGGATATATACACCAGGGAAACACAGGGACATATACAGGAGGGAAATAAGCGACACCTGGAGGGGGTGGAGACAAGCACAAGACAGGTGAAACAGATCAGGGTGTGACATGAATATGGAGAAAAATATACTGCCACTATTTTCACCACCAAAGAATATCAGTGTGATTTTAATATGATTTGACTCTTTGCAGGCTGTCAGGCTGTCTAGTCACAGAGGAAGGCTGTGCTTCTCTGGTCTCAGCTCTGAGGTCAAACCCCTCACACCTGAGAGAGCTGGATCTGAGTAACAATCACCCAGGAGACTCAGGAGTCAGACTGCTCTCTGCTGGACTGGAGGATCCACACTGCAGACTGGAGAAACTCAAGTATGTAGAGGGTTTATGTCAATGTTCATATCAGACATGTTTGACTTATCAGGCTAGTTAAGACAAACATTATTACCACCACTTGGACAAAGTTATATGCTGTGTGTGTGTGTGTGTGTGTATGTGTGTGTGTGTGTGTGTGTGTGTGTGTGTGTGTGTGTGTGTGAGTCCAGTGTGTGTGTGAGTCCAGTGTGTGTGTGAGTCCAGTGTGTGTGTGTGAATCGAGTGTGTGTATCACTGACAAAGGGACACTGAGTCGCCATCATGGATAGAGGGTGTGTTTGTGTGTGTGAGTGAGTTCAGGTGTATCCCTCAATGACTGTCTGTTCTTCTGCTTACCGCTACAGTGTGGAACATGGTGGAGAGAACAGAATGAAACCTGGGCCTAGAAAATGTGAGTGTTGACTGCTGTGAAGAATATGACTAAGAATAAGTCTTAATTCAAGTTAAGTCAAAGACCACCATCATTACTTACTAGGTCATATTAAATATCAGCTGTAGTTCTACAGAAGCAGAAATCAGGGACACCAAAGTTTACAAAGAGTTGCTTTGACAGTGTGTGTGTGTGTGTGTGTGTGTGTGTGTGTGTGTGTGTGTGTGTGTGTGTGTGTGTGTGTGTGTGTGTGTGTGTGTGTGTGTGTGTGTGTGTGTGTGTGTGTCTGTGTCTGTGCGTGTAATTAATGGGAATACGTTGATTTGACAATGTGTGTGTGTGTGTGTGTGTGTGTGTAATTATTGTGAGTAAGTGTGTTTTATATTACCATACAGTATAACATATGATCATTCAACAAGTCTCAAGTTACCTTAACTTCTCCTTTTGATACCTAGAAACATCTACATGAAATGAATTAGTGAAAAGTGAGTTAACATTCTAATGTGAATGATGATGATTTCTAATATTGTGTCTGGTTTCATCCATCAGATGTCTGTGATCTCACACTGGACCTAAACACAGTAAACAGACTCCTCTCTCTGTCTGAGGAGAACAGAAAGGTTACATGGAGGAGAGAGAAGCAGCCATATCCTGGTCACCCAGAGAGATTTGAGGACAGGGAACAGGTGCTGTGTAGAGAGGGTCTGACTGGGCGCTGTTACTGGGAGGTAGAGTGGAGTGGGGGAGGGGCTGATATAGGAGTGACATATAAAGGAATCAGCAGGAGAGGAGGGGGTGATGACTGTTGTCTTGGATACAATGACAAGTCCTGGAGTCTGATCTGCTCTGACAACAGTTACTCTGCCTGGCACAATTATAATCTCACTACCATAGACGTCCCCTCCTCCAGCTCCCACAGAGTAGGAGTGTATCTGGACTGGCCAGCAGGCACTCTGTCCTTCTATAGAGCCTCCTCTGACACACTGACCCACCTGATCACATTCACCTCCACATTCACTGAGCCCCTCTATCCAGGGTTTAGGGTTCATGATGTCGATTCCTCAGTGTCCCTGAAATAATAACCTGACAAACACACACACACACACACACACACACACACACTGGACACACTGCACACACACACACACACACACACACACTGGACTCACACACACTGGACACACACACACTGGACACACACACACTGGACTCACACACACACACACACTGGACACACACACTGGACACACACACACACACACACAGGACACACTGGACACACACACAGGACACACACACACAGGACACACACAGGACACACACACACACACACACACACTGGACACACACACACTGGGTTCACATACACAGACAGACTGGACTCACACACACACACACACTGGACTCACACACACACACACTGGACTTGCACACACACACTGGACACAAACACACACACTGGACACAAACACACACACACACTGGCTTCACACACACACACACACACTGGACTCACACACACACATACACACACTGGACTCACACACACACACACACACACACTGGACAAACACACACACACTGGACTCACACACAGACAGTGGACTCACACAAACACACACTGGACAACCAAACACACACACTGGACACACACACACACTGGACACACACACACACTGGACACACACACACACACACAGACAAACACACATTGGACAACCAAACACACACACTGGACAAACACACACACACAGACACACACACACACTGGACAAACACACACACACACTGGACACACAGGACACACACACACAGTGGACACACACACATGCGCGTCTTCCTATAGTTGTGTGGACCTTGACTCAGGACCTCTTACAATAATAATTGTGACAATAACACCGTTAAAATACCAATGTGATCATTTGTTGTATGATTTTTATGTTGAAAAACAAATTGTATAATTATATATGGACATATACTCCATAGTTGTACAAGTATACAAGGATATATTGTACTTTTCATAATAAAACATACTTGAAACAAGAAAAGCATGTTAATTGTGAAAACAGTTTGGTTATTGATGTTACGTTTCCTCTGTCAGGTTGACGTTAACCTGCGACTGGTTGAAACATGAAACAAATATGAAATGAAATACGAAACTTGAAATTGAATTAAACAAATTGTACAACAAGAGTGTTGTGATGCAGGGTTACTATAGCAACAGAGTTCTCTCGCTGCTCTCTCTCTGCTCTCTCTCTCTCTCTGCTCTCTCTCTGCGCTCTCTCTGCTCTATCTCTCTCACTCTTCTCTCTGCTCTCTGCTCTCTCTCTGCTCTCTCTCTGCGCTCTCTGCTCTCTGCTCTCTCTTTTCTCTTCTCTCTCTGCCCTCTCTGATCTCTCACTCTCTGCTCTCTGTCTCTCTGCTCTCTCTCTTTGATATTTGCTCTCTCTCTCTCTCTGGTCTCTCACTCTCTGCTCTCTCTCTGCTCTCTCTCTGCTCTCTCTCTGCTCTCTCTCTGCTCTCTGCTCTCTCTCTCTCACTCTTCTCTCTGCTCTCTGCTCTCTCTCTGCTCTCTCTCTGCTCTCTCTCTGCTCTCTCTTTTCTCTGCTCTCTGCTCTCTTTTCTCTGCTCTCTCTGCCCTCTGCTCTCTCACTCTCTGCTCTCTGTCTCTCTGCTCTCTCTCTTTGATCTCTGCTCTCTGTCTCTCTCTCTGGTCTCTCACTCTCTGCTCTCACTCGCTCTCTCTGCTCTCACTCGCTCTGTCTCTATGCCCTCTCTGCTCTCTCACTCTCTGCTCTCTCTCTCTCTGCTCTCTCTCGCTCTGTCTCTATGCCCTCTCTGCTCTCTCTCTCTCTGCTCTCTCTCTCTCTTTGATCTCTGCTCTCTCTCTCTCTCTCTGGTCTCTCACTCTCTGCTCTCTCTCTCCCTCTGCTCTCTCGGCTCTGCTGCTCTCTTTTCTCTGCTCTCTCTATGCTCTCTCTCTGCCCTCTGCTCTCTCACTCTCTGCTTTCTCTCTCTCTGCTCTCTCTCTCTTTGATCTCTGCTCTCTCTGGTCTCACTCTGCTCTCTCACTCTCTCTTTGCTTTCTCAGTCTGCTCTCTGCTCTCTCTCTCTGCTTTCTCTCTGATATCGTTATCTGCTCTCTCTCTGCCCTCTCTGCTCTCTCTTCTCTCTGTTCTCTGCTCTCTCTCTCCCTCTGCTCTCTCCTCTCTCTCTCTCACTGCTCTCTCTGCTCTCTCTCACTCTGCTCTCTCTGCTCTCTCTCTCTCTGTTATCTCTCTGCTCTCTCTCTCTCTGCTATCTCTCTGCTCTCTCGCTCTGTTCTCTGCTCTCTCCCTCTGCTCGCTCTGCTCTCTCTGTTCTCTGCTCTCTCTCTCTCTTTTCTCTGCTCTCTGCTCTGCTGCTCTCTCTTTTCGCTGCTCTCTCTCTGCTCTCTCTCTCTCTCTCTCTCTCTGCCCTTTACTCCCTGCTCTCTCACTCTCTGCTCTCTCTCTCTGCTCTCTCTCTCTCTGCTCTCTCTCTCTGCTCTCTCACTCTCTCTTTGCTTTCTCAGCCTGCTCTCTGCTCGCTCTCTCTCTCTGCTCTCTCTGCTCTCCGCTCTCTCTCTGCTCTCCCAGCCTGCTCTCTGCTTGCTCTCTCACTGCTATCTCTCTCCCTCTGCTCTCTCTCTGCTCTGCCCTCTATTCTCTCTCTCTCTCTGGTCTCTGCTCTCTCTCTCTGCTCTCTCAGCCTGCTTTCTGCTCGCTCTCTCTCTGCTCTCTCCCTCTCTCTCTCTGTCTACTCTCTTTCTGCTCTCTGCTCTATCTCTCCCTCTGCTCTCTCTCTTCTCTCTGTTCTCTTCTCTCTCACTCCCTCTGCTCTCTCTCTTCTCTCTGTTCTCTGCTCTCTCCTCTCTCTCTGCTCTCTCGCTCTGTTCTCTGCTCTCTCGGCTCTATGCTCTCTCTCCCTCTCTGCTCTCTGCTCTGCTGCTCTCTCTCTTCTCTGCTCTCTCTCTTTCTGATCTCGTTATCTGCTCTCTCTCTCCCTCTGCTCTCTCGGCTCTATGCTCTCTCTCCCTCTCAGCTCTCTCTGCTCTGCTGCTCCCTCTCTAACTCTGCTCTCTCTGTTCTCTGCTCTCTCTCTCTGTTCTCTCTGCTCTCTTTCTTCTCTCTGCTCTCTGCTCTGCTCTTTCTGCTCTATGCTCTCTCTCTGCTCTCTCTCTTCTCTCTCTCTCTGCTCTCTCGACTCTCTGCTCTCTCTCTCTCTGCTCTCTCTCTTTGCTCTCTGCTCTCTCTCTGGTGTCTCACTCTCTGCTCTCTCTCTCTCTGCTTTCTCAGCCTGCTCTCTGCTCGCCTTCTCTCTCTGCTCTCTCTGCTCTCCGCTCTCTCTCTGCTCAGCCTGCTCGCTGCTCGCTCTCTCTGCTATCTCTCTCCCTCTGCTCTCTATCTGCTCTCTCTCTCTCTGTTCTCTGCTCTCTCTCTCCCTCTGCTCTGCCCTCTCTCTCCTCTCTCTCTCAGTCTGCTGTCTCTGCACTCTTCGCCTACTCTCTGCTCTCTCTCCCTCTGCGCTCTCTGCTCTGCTCTCTCTGTTCTCTGCTCTCTCTCTTTTCTCTGCTCTCTCTGCTCTCTCACTCTCTGCTCTCTCCCTCTCTCTCTCTGCTCTCTCAGCCTGCTCTCTCAGCCTGCTCTCTCAGCCTGCTCTCTCAGCCTGCTCTCTGCTCTCTCTCTTTTCTCTGCTCTCTCTCTGCTCTCTCTCTGCTCTCTCTGCGCTCTCTCTGCTCTCTCACTCTCTGCTCTCTCTCTGCTCTCACTCTTTGCTCTCTGCTCTCTCTCTGCTCTCTCTCTCTGCTCTCTCACTCTCTCTTTGCTTTCTCAGCCTGCTCTCTGCTCGCTCTCTCTCTCTGCTCTCTCAGCCTGCTCTCTGCTCTCTCTCTCTGCTATCTCTCTACCTCTGCTCTCTCTCTGCTCTCTCTCTCCCTCTGCTCTGCCCTCTCTCCTCTCTCCCTCACTCTGCTCTCTCTGCTCTCTCTCTCTGCACTCTCAGCCTACTCTCGGCTCTCTCTCGCTATTATCTCTCTGCTCTCTCTGCTCTCTCTCTGCTCTCTCTGCTCTCTCAGCCTGCTTCCTGCTCTCTCTCTATTATCTCTCTGCTCTCTCTCTGCTCTCTTTCTTCTCTCTGCTCTCTGCTCTGCTTTCTCTGCTCTATGCTCTCTCTCTGCTCTCTCTTATCTCTCTCCCTCTGCTCTCTCGACTCTCTGCTCTCTCTCTCTCTGCTCTCTCTCTTTGCTCTCTGCTCTCTCTCTGGTGTCTCACTCTCTGCTCTCTCTCTCTCTCTGCTTTCTCAGCCTGCTCTCTGCTCGCCTTCTCTCTCTGCTCTCTCTGCTCTCCGCTCTCTCTCTGCTCAGCCTGCTCGCTGCTCGCTCTCTCTGCTATCTCTCTCCCTCTGCTCTCTATCTGCTCTCTCTCTCTCTGTTCTCTGCTCTCTCTCTCCCTCTGCTCTGCCCTCTCTCTCCTCTCTCTCTCAGTCTGCTGTCTCTGCACTCTTCGCCTACTCTCTGCTCTCTCTCTCTGCTATCTCTCTGCTCTCTCTGCTCTCTCCCTCTGCTCTCTCTGTACTCTGCTCTCTCTTTTCTCTGCTCTCTCTCTTTTCTCTGCTCTCTCTGCTCTCTCACTCTCTGCTCTCTCACTCTCTGCTCTCTCGCTCTGCTCTCTCAGCTTGCTCTCTCAGCCTGCTCTCTCAGCCTGCTCTCTCAGCCTGCTCTCTGCTCTCTCTCTTTTCTCTGCTCTCTCTCTGCTCTCTCTCTGCTCTCTCTGCGCTCTCTCTCTGCTCTCTCACTCTTTGCCTTCTGCTCTCTCTCTGCTCTCACTCTTTGCTCTCTGCTCTCTCTCTGCTCTCTCTCTCTGCTCTCTCACTCTCTCTTTGCTTTCTCAGCCTGCTCTCTGCTCTCTCTCTCTCTCTGCTCTCTCAGCCTGCTCTCTGCTCTCTCTCTCTGCTATCTCTCTACCTCTGCTCTCTCTCTGCTCTCTCTCTCCCTCTGCTCTGCCCTCTCTCCTCTCTCCCTCACTCTGCTCTCTCTGCTCTCTCTCTCTGCACTCTCAGCCTACTCTCGGCTCTCTCTCGCTATTATCTCTCTGCTCTCTCTGCTCTCTCTCTGCTCTCTCTGCTCTCTCAGCCTGCTTCCTGCTCTCTCTCTATTATCTCTCTGCTCTCTCTCTGCTCCCTCCCTCTCTCTTTATGCTCTCTCTCCCTCTCTATCTACTCACAATAACTCAGAATTACAAAGGAAAAACTGTTTATTTTATGGAGAGAGAGGGAGGGTAGAGAATCAAAACAGAGGGAAAGAGAGAGAGGGAGGGGAGAGAGTCAGAACAGAGGGAAAGAGAGAGAGAGGGAGGGGAGAGAGTCAGAACAGAGGGAAAGAGAGAGAGAGGGATGGTAGAGAGTCAGAACAGAGGGAAAGAGAGAGGGAGAGAGAGGGAGGGTAGAGGGTCAGAACAGAGGGAAAGAGAGAGGGATGGTAGAGAGTCAGAACAGAGGGAAAGAGAGAGAGAGAGAGAGGGTAGAGAGTCAGAACAGAGGGAAAAGGAGAGTGGGAGGGGAGACAGAGGATATGTGGATGTGATCTCTCTGTCTGTGGCCCCCAAAAGGTTCATCCAAGAACCCAATAGGAGGTGAGGTTCATCGAGGAACGTCTTTAGTTGGTGGGGTTTCATCGAGGAACCTCTTTAGTTGGTGGGGTTCATCGAGGAACCTCTTTAGTTGGTGGGGTTCATCGAGGAACCTCTTTAGTTGGTGGGGTTCATCGAGGAACCTCTTTAGTTGGTGGGGGTTCATCGAGGAACCTCTTTAGTTGGTGGGGTTCATCGAGGAACCTCTTTAGTTGGTGGGGTTCATCGAGGAACCTCTTTAGTTGGTGGGGGTTCATCGAGGAACCTCTTTAGTTGGTGGGGGTTCATCGAGGAACCTCTTTAGTTGGTGGGGGTTCATCGAGGAACCTCTTTAGTTGGTGGGGGTTCATCGAGGAACCTCTTTAGTTGGTGGGGGTTCATCGAGGAACCTCTTTAGTTGGTGGGGGTTCTTGCAGGAACCTCTTTAGTTGGTGGGGGTTCATCGAGGAACCTCTTTAGTTGGTGGGGGTTCATCGAGGAACCTCTTTAGTTGGTGGGGGTTCTTGCAGGAACCTCTTTAGTTGGTGGGGGTTCATCGAGGAACCTCTTTAGTTGGTGGGGGTTCATCGAGGAACCTCTTTAGTTGGTGGGGGTTCTTGCAGGAACCTAGCCTTTGGATGTCCTCTACACAATATGTTGCTGCCTGTGCCATGTCCCATAGCAGGCTCTTTCTGCTGTAAAGCAGAGGAAAACTGAACAAGTGGTGCAGGTGGTGGGGGACTTCATGCGACACAGAACACAACGACGCCTCCATGCTTTGCCCTTTTGGCCCTGAGGCTCAGTAATGAACTGTGGCATATGAACACATATGTGTGTGTTTGCTGTTCTACTCCATTCCATTTGAATAAAAAATATATATATCTGACATACACATACATATACTCCCACACACACCCAAACAAATAAACAGCACACACACACACAGGTTATGGGTCGTACACATACATACACACAGACACACTATAGCCAATGTGTACTTTACACATTTCATCACACATTTCATTGCAAATTGCAAAAACAAAATATATATATATATATATATTTCAAACAACGGCATTAGCACTTACCGGTCCAGAAGTACGTCCTGTCCTGCAGAAACAGCTCCTCAATGTTTGGATCATAACACTCAAAGATTCCTCAACCAAAAAAATCTGTCTCACTTTCCCGATCAATCTCTTCTATAATCTGGTGTAAATCTGTATACTTAGACTTGGACTTCGCTTTTCCTGATTTAGTCGCCTTGATGTCTTCAATGAAATCGTTGAAAAAACACTTTCCAAAATACTACTTTCCAAAACACCGCTGTGTGTAACAAGCGTGACGGCAACTAGTCTGTTGGTCAATGGCGAGAATGTTTTCGTTACGCGTTTACAAACAGGGATGGTGGTCCAACCCATAACCATCACATACTGGCGTTTACCTCTGCTCATTGGCAGCTAGATTTCAAGAAGATCAGTGGTCATTGGGCAGAAATACAGTCGATCAACGAAGCTTCGCTAATCACTTCGGTCAATACTCCCCGCAAAAAAAACAATCAGTTTGGCTGTGTTATAAACATCCAGAGGATTGCAATGGAACCAACCATGACTAGATACACGATTGTTTAGTTTGTGTAATTACGTCGAATGCTCCGTAAAAAGTTGATAGAGATGGAAATCACGACACAAACGGTTTACAAAATGTTTAGTTTTAGGCTATAAAAATGGATTTTAGCAAAGAAAACGGCACTTCATTTGATCACTGGGACCCTCGGGAAGAGAAATAAGAGCAAGATATCAGAATGTAAGTCATAATTTTACCTTCAGATGTGAATGTGTCAAAACTGTCATGGTGGAAAATGTTTATTGTTGTTGATCGCTCTTCTCAAACAAAAGCATTTGTTCTCTAATAGCTATTTATAATAGCTATCTATCTCTGTCTCTGTCTCTTCTCAAACAAAAGCATGGCATTTGTTCTCTGTAATAGCTATTTATAATAGCTATCTATCTCTGTCTCTGTCTCAGCTATTTATAATATCTCTCTGTCTACACACCTCTCTGTCTCTGTCTCAGCTATTTATAATATCTCTCTGTCTCAGCACCTCTCTGTCTCAGCTATTTATAATATCTCTCTGTCTCAGCACCTCTCTGTCTCAGCTATTTTAAATCGGAAAACGTAGTTTGATTACCAAGATTCTAATCTTTTGAAGGATGTCAGACACTCAAGAATGTTTAATGTTACTACGTTGTGTTTTTAGTTAGTCACTCTGAAATTTCCCCGGTGTTGATCCCTGTACGGGGATCGCAGCCTACCAACCGATCGAAGCGCAGCTCAGAGTAAATATTACATTTTCCTTTTCCAAATGGGCGGTTATTTAGAATGCATAAGATACTGTATTTACGATAGCATAGCTGCCTAATGCATTCAAATGGCAATGGTTTGATTGGATGACAAATAACCAATGAGTTTAATGTATTAAATAGAGATATAGGCATCATCTTTGATGAAGTTTATATGAAACTAAAATCAAATAAATATGTTACTTCTGACACCGTTATCTACAATGTATTTTGACTTAGTGATTAATGACATTGTTGCTTCTTTGAGGGATTGTTATGCTATAATGTATCCAGGCATTTAAGCAGAAATCTGTGATTGGTACATGATGCATTTGTGGACTTTTAAATGAATGATATATATTGTAGCCATTGATTCTTGAAGACTATAACTTACCCCATCTGTAACGGGCGTCATATTTTTCCTCCTCGGATGAGGAGAGGCGAGAAGGATTGGACCAAAATGCAGCGTAGGTGGAATACATGATGATTTTAATAATAATAACGAAGACGAAAATATACTTGAGCAAACTACAAAACAATAAACGAAGTCAACAGACCTGAACAAACGAACTTACATAATAACACGAAGAACGCACGAACAGGAACAGACTACATACACGAACGAAAACGAAACAGTCCCGTGTGGTGCGACATACACAGACACGGAAGACAATCACCCACAAACAAACAGTGAGAACAGCCTACCTTAATATGGTTCTCAATCAGAGGAAACGTCAAACACCTGCCTCTAATTGAGAACCATATCAGGCAACACATTTAACCCAACATAGAAACACATAACATAGAATGCCCACCCACACTCACGCCCTGACCAACTCAACACATACAAAAACAATGGAAAACAGGTCAGGAACGTGACACCATCCCTCGGCTGTTTACCCCCAAAGAATGGCAGGGTGACGCCTTTGTGAATCCCAGATTACCCCTTTAATGTAACAGATCATTAAAAACAGCTTAAGTTTTGTCCATTAATAAGTTGCAATGTAACTGGTACATGAATAACACGACAATCAACATAGAGTACACAATTTACTACCAATAATAATGACAGGATTCACAACAACAAAACGATGTACAATGCAACGATCTTAGATGAAGGAGAACAGGAAAAATGATATTTTCAAAACAGGTGTGAAGTTAGTGGTAGAACAATTCAGGTCCTGTGTGCTGCAGGTGTAAGAAAAGCATCTGAAAAGGCTGTTCACACACATACTGTCACACTTGCGCCCATTGGGCCTTTAGCCAATACGGGACAGGGTGATCCGGAGGACGCAGGGTCTAGACACAATACGAGGACGACGGGAGGGATAACAATCATACCCAACGGCACAATGTCCACAACACAGGGAAGGTAGTGTAGGAGGGGGGGCATTTTTTAAATCGATACCCAAACTCACACGGGGCCCAAGGGCACACGAGGGGCAGACTGCGCGAACGCACACAGTGGCCCGTGGGTGGAATGCGAAAGCTGTAACAATACATCCATTTATCAGTAGTGCAGCCAACCACGTCTCCATTATCAAACAGTTGCTATTGTATCCAACGTACTACTACAGGGAAGTACCTAAACTACAGGTTGGGTTGTTACAACAGTTTACATGTCTCAAGACTGGGGAAGAGGTATCAGCTATATTCAGCATGGCTGTTACGGGTCATCTGTTCATCTTTGTTGCAGCAATGCGTTTGTATCTATGTGTGCATCTGTACGGACAGCACAGTGGCATCAGTGACGGACCTGTGTTTGATGGAGAATACCCAGGTATGGATGGGGGACCTGACCTTGACGGAGAATACCCGGGTATGGATGGGGACCTGACCTTGACGGAGAATACCAGGTTATGGATGGGGGACCTGACCTTGACGGAGAATACCCGGGTATGGATGGGGGACCTGACCTTGACGGAGAATACCAGGTTATGGATGGGGAACCTGAGTTTGATGGAGTACACGGGTTTGTGAATGGAGGACCTGAGTTTGACAGACCCGGGTTACAAGGGAGATCTAGAGTGTCCCGGTCTATCCAAGGTGGTTCGAGTGACCACTCTATGCCTGACCTCATTGGGGTAGACAAAGGTTATTGCTACGGGGACATTTGTAGGGAATATGACACCTGGAATGTTACTTACCGGGTGACATTGATGAAACCGTACCATGTGTATAAACTTGATGGGAGACTATCAAGTTTATATCACTCTAGTTTGCTACTACGGTAAAGGCCTGACGTCTCTAAGTTTTCTGTGGTGTTTAACTTCTTATGGCTGCAGGGGCAGTATTGAGTAACTTGGATAAAGGTGCCCATTTCAAACGGCCTCGTACTCAATTCTTGCTCGTACAATATGCATATTATTATTACTATTGGATAGAAAACACTCTGTAGTTTCTAAAACCGTTTGAATTATATCTGTGAGTAAAACAGAACTCATTTTGCAGCAAACTTCCTAACAGGAAGTGGAAAATCTGAAATCGATGCTCTGTTCTAGGGCCTGCCTATAAATGTGCTTGATATATATTAGTATACATGCACTTCATACGCCTTCCACTAGATGTCAACAGGCAGTGAGAGAAGAAATGGAGTGTATAACATGATCTGAGGTCGAATAAAAGCTCTTGGCATGACGTGACCCCAATTTCCTGTTTTCTGGAACGCGCGAGAAGGGACCTGGTATTGCCTTCTGTAAAGCTGTCGTTATAGACGACTAATATCTCCGGCTTTGATTTTATTTGATAAATGTGACAATATCATCGTAAAGTATGTTTTTTCAATATAGTTTTATTCGATTATTGAAAATTTTTCGGGACGTTAGGCGTGTTGCTTTGTCTGCGTTTGTTCACGAAGGAGAGCTTCGCGCCACTTTGCTAGCTTTCCGTGCTAATTGACTGGAGAAGAGGACATTCTAAAACCAAACAACGATTGTTCTGGACAAAGGACCCCTTGTACAACATTCTGATGGAAGATCATCAAAAGTAGGACCCATTTTATGATGCTATTTCATATATCTGTCGAACATGTGAACTAGTAGTTTGCGCCCAGATTTTGGGCACTCTCTCGCTATAACTAAGCTGGATGTCGTAATGAAGTTATTTTTAGAATTCTAACACGGCGATTGCATTAAGAACTAGTGTATCTATCATTTCCTATACAACATGTATTTTTTAGTAACATTTATGAATAGTTATTTGGTCAGAATAGTTGAGTGTCATAAAAATATCCGCACATTCTGGGAAAAGATGCTACGTTAGCACAATGTATAACCACTGATTTTAGCTCTAAATATGCAAATTTTCGAACAAAACATAAGTGTATGTATAACCTGATGTTATAGGACTGTCATCTGATGGAGCTTATCAATGTTAGTCAAAAATGATATATCTTTTGCTGGTTTGTTACGATCGCTAACTTTTGCTGCTGGTAAATGGCTTGTGTTTCTGGCTATTGTAGTAAGCTAAAATAATGCTATATTGTGTTTTCGCTGTAAAACACTTAAGAAATCGGAAATATTGGCTGGAATCACAAGATGCTTGTCTTTCATTTGCTGTACACCACGTATTTTTCAGAAATGTTTTATGATGAGTATTTAGGTATTTCACGTTGGTGTCTGTAATTACTCTGGTTGCTTCGGTGCTATTTGTGACGGTAGCTGTGATGGTAGCTGCAATGTAAAACTATGATTTATACCTCAAATATGCACATTTTTCGAACAAAACATAGATTTATTGTATAACATGTTATAAGACTGTCATCTGATGAAGTTGTTTCTTGGTTAGTTTGGTTAGTTCTTGGTTAGTTAGGTTGGTTTTGTGCATGCTACCTGTGTTGTGAAAAATGTCTGTCCTTTTTTGTATATGGTGGTGAGCTAACATAAATATACGTGGTGTTTTCGCTGTAAAACATTTAAAAAATCGGACATGTTGGCTGGATTCACAAGATGTGTATCTTTCATTTGCTGTATTGGACTTGTTAATGTGTGAAAGTTAAATATTTCTAAAAAATATATTTTGAATTTCGCGCCCTGCACTTGGACGGGCTGTTGTCATAAGTGTACCGGCACCGCCCTGCAGTCATAAAAGGTTAACTGGAATACAACATCTACTCAGTGTGTATAAACACCTGGAACGTTACTTACCGGGTGACATTGATGAAACCGTACCATGTGTATAAACTTGATGGGAGACTATCAAGTTTATATCCCTCTAGTTTGCTACTACGGTAAAGGCCTGACGTCTCTGTGTTTTCTGTGGTGTTTAACTGGAAGACAACATCTACTCAGTCTCTAATAGCCAGTGGATCACAATACAAGGCAGGTCTACGGATCTTGTTGACCTGTGCCTCTGGATGGGCCCGGACCAGCCGTGGTAGATCGGTCTTACTACGCAGCAAGGTGGCGTTTGATAACTTGGGGTTTACGATTGGGACAGGTGCACGCTTCTCAGAGATCATAAGTGTACTGTCCCACATCAGCAGCCTTGAAAAGGTAATATTTGCAACCCGACCCATGAACCAGATGGTTGGGGGTGAAGCCCTGGAGCATCAACCAGGTGTCAGATACACACTGTGGAGATTAGTAAAGATATAGGTGGAGAGCACATGGAATCACTGTCATATCACTTGGTACATGTGCCATTACAAAGTGCTTGTGGTGTATTCAATGTCCATATCCATATGTGAATAAAGACAATATTGTTCAGAGATGGAATAACCAGTCACATTTATTGAAATAGTACATTACAAAACATTACATGTCAATACATCCATTCCCACAGCAGGACATCGTGACAGCATCCATTTTCAACGAACACAACCTCTATTGCGCACAGAAAGGAATAAAAGGGGTTGGTACAGTTAGGCCTCCGTAGATTGCCACCTAGTCATCTCTCTCCTCGTCATCGGCCATATACTTGAGAGAAAGAGAAATAATCATATTACCAACATGAAATAGACACAAGAAAAGTGTAATCACAGTATACACTACCATATCAGTATACATTACCATGGCATCGTTTGCATTGTTCAGAGGAGGTAATGCTGGGTGAGGTTGAGGCTGCTCAGGCTGTGCATTGTTGAGGACCTCTGGGTGCACCAGTGGACGCTCTTGTTCCAAGACAGGGTTCCTAGGTCCCTCGTCGTCAGAAGATAGTGTGTAATCGCTCTCCTGAATGTTTATTATGAATGGGATATATATCACATGCACATGGTATACTTTACAACAGTGAATGAAAGCCGAGTACCTACAGAACGGTTCAGGGTGATGGTAGATGCCTGTGGAGTGGAGATGAGGGTCAGAATCAGCACAACTTAAATGACTATGGTTAGCAAGGTCTATGAACAAGTGTATAGCGATATAATCATGTGTGTATCTTGCCGGGCTCAGCTCGCTGTTGTCAGTTTCTACACCACTGTCCTCTGACATCATTACAATTCTGAAATGCACAATGGCTCGAGTTGAGGACATAGAGGTCCATAATTGGCTGGTAAACGTGACAGTTGCAGTAGGTGTCACGGTCAAAGGACATTCCATGGTGGGTTATGGTTAGGCACAGGGGGTTTCGACTGTGAAAGGTGTTCATCATCCTGAGGAGCTACTAGCAACAACAGTTAGAAACATCAGGCACTTTCCCTGTGGTTATTGACCGTGTGCTGTTTGGGGTTATGCTTCCAATTCCCTAGTACTTACAATTGCTGTATCAAAAGAACTATGATACCAATTACACACATATATCGAAATAGCTACGGGGTTGGACGATGGCCTATGTAAACGGAAGACAATTCGATTCACTCCGTGTCTCTGACCGAAATGAATATGGCAACTGGCCCCTATTGGACAGATAGTGGCTTCCACTGTTAGAATGGCTGGGTGAGAAGTGGTGGGGTTCTGTCTCCGAAGAGGAGCTAATATCATCCCTAAATAGACCCGAAGTTACTGTAGGAGCTATTGCTATCGCGGCCTACTTTGCTACGGGGCGGCAGGGTAGCCTAGTGGTTAGAGCGTTGGACTAGTAACCGAAAGGAAAGGTTGCAAGTTCATATCCCCCGAGCTGACAAGGTACAAATCTGTCGTTCTGCCCCTGAACAGGCAGTTAACCCACTAGGCTGTCATTGAAAATAAGAATTTGTTCTTAACTGACTTGCCTAGTTAAATAAAGGTAAAATAAAATAAAAAATACTTTGGTGACATGCCCGGAGGTGTGTGTTCAGGTATGGTGAAGAGCCCTGATAATAGCCTCATCCCATTTGCTATATACAGTACGTCACCTGAGGCTATTACAAATGCACGGACTTCGTAGACTGGGACAGAGGTGAACCTGTTGCGATGATAGAGGATGTGATTGAAGCAGTCCCAGAAGGTTACTTGATGGCTAGACCGAGAGAAATACCCGATAAGGTAACCTTTGATAAATGTGGGTTTGTGCTTGTAAAAGATGTAGTAGTCATCAGCGTGATTGACACAGCTATACACTTCAATACCATGGCACGGACTATATGAGCAAGGTTAAAAAGGTGACCTTTGTACCAAGACCCCTTCCTACGCTGCAAGAGATCTGCAGGAGCAGGATGGTGAAAGACGTAGCAGGACCGATCAGGAGAAAATGGGAGATGGAAACTCCACCCCATCTCAACCACTTCATACAGGCCGGTCAATATGCAAAGAGATAGAGGACATGAACATTGAACTCCTGCACATCTAAATGAATATATCAGGCAGTGTATCCTTGGTTTGACATGACAGCAATAAAGTGAATCACCAGTCATTTCAGAGCCTTGTTCTTTTTTATTCACATAGATTACAAAGAGCAGTAACATTGCCACCACACATGTTCCAGCCAGAGATTATGGCTGGGCTTTCCACCCAGTACCACTTCATCCAAGCGTGTCTGGGTTATCCAACAAGAGTCCATTCAGTGGTTTCTAGCCTTTACAGTTGCATCCAAGCGTGTCTCTATATCCAGCTATTAACAATACATCCCACACAGGTTGTTTAGCAACCCGTTTACCACTTATCACACTGTGGCTGTTGTATCCACACAGGCTTACTGTCTCCACCCGTCAGGTTTATCTACCCTTCGCCCAGTCTTCCAACTCTGGTTGTTTTCCAGCCCTGGGGCAGTCATCCAAGCGTTGCTGTTTCTACAACTCAGGGTGTTTACCCAACCGAGTATTACAGGGAAGCAGGTAAATAGCAAGGTCTGTTCTTCGGATCTTACAACAGTTGGCCTGTCTCAGCACTGGGGAAGAAGTATCAAGTCTATTCGAATATAGGCAACTGGCCTATATTGGAGAGAACATGGCGTTCATTTGTAAAGTTGCTGGGTGAGCACTGGTGCTGGTGGGGCTCCGTTTCGGAGGAAGGAATGATATATTCCCTGAATAGACCGGAGGTAAAGGTTGCAGCTTTTGCCATAGCGGCATAATACCTTGGAGAGGCACCTGGAGGAGTGTGTTCATGTATTTGGAAGACAGAGGAATGTGGCATTATCTCATTTGCTATATACGTCTCCGGAGGCAGGTACAGATGCACCAAGTTCCTAGACTGTGAATACAGTCACCCTACGCAAGTGATAGAAGACATGATTGGAAGATTCCCAGGAGGGTACCCGATGGCTAGCCCGAGAGCCATACCTGGTGGTCAGAGGGAGTTCCCTTTCGTAAATGTAGTGGAAGAGATGCATACCATGATACAGTTACTAAAGAGTGGATGGTGGGGACTGTCTCTTGGTCTGTCCCGAAATATTGGGACCTGAAAGTCATCTGAGCACACTGCTGTGTTAAACACCCTAAACACAGTATGCGAAGTGAACACAACAATCCTGCTGCAGCAATATGTTACATGGATGAACGCGGAGCTGGACACCTCTTTGAAATTGTAACAGGGAAAGGAAAGTTATACAGGGTCATGTTCGATAGGTCTGGGTTTTGATGTGGGCCAAAGCTAAACTTCTCCAACCTTACGAGAGCTGATTGACTTCATGATTGAGGCTTATGATTTAACCTTTGTGCCAAGACCTTCCCCCTAACGTGAGTGGAGACAATGCCAAGGATGGAGTACGATTGAAGGACACAAGGGGGTCAGATGGTCCACACCCTGTCAAAGGTTTCATACCAGGCAGCCCGTGCACCCAGGCCGAGGCTACGGATATGAATAGTGAACTCTTTTCATAACATAGTCTGTAAACTATTTTATACAATGCCATTACAGCTAGAGTGTAGTTGGCCATGTTATGCCTTGACATTAATAAAACCAAGTGAATGATCAGTCAGAGATGTGTGTTGGTTTTTATTCATAGGAAACATTACTGCATAGCATAGTGCTTCTGCACATATCACGCCAGTGTAGTTAACCCATACATGTCACCCCATAGTAAAAGTTATACCGATCCTTTAAGGACATATGATTAGTCAACAGAAACTTCAACTGGGTTCTCCTGATCAACACCTCGGTGCTTAAACAGATTCATATGGCTGCAATCCCGTTAACGGGATCGATATGACAACAGCCAGTGAACGTGCAGGGCGCCATTTTCAAAACATCAAAAATCTCATAATTAAAATTCCTCAAACATACATGTATCTCATACCATTGTAAAGCTATTGTTGTTGTTAATCCCACCACAGTGTCCGATTTCAAATATGCTTTACAGCAAAAGCACCACAAACGATGATGTTAGGTCACCATATATAGCCACAGAAAAACACAGCCATCTGAGACAACTCCTCTTTGCTTGGCAACACAGTACCCGAGTCTTGTGATTCAACCAGGGCCAGAGACAGTTCGTCCCACAGCTCCAGACAGAATTTGAAAGCGTCGCCGCGATCCGAACTCCTTGTCTTAGACGTCAACATCTTGACTAGTTTCATCTGTAGTCGTGGTGTAGCCCCACCATCTCTCTGTTTAGAATGGCAAATTGTGTTAAGACACTCGAGGTAAGCCTGCAACAGGATGGATTTTGCATAGCGACGGGACCACACGACTCCGGCAACGTCTACCCCTGCCCCGCAAACCCATTTGCGCCGGTGCTTCTCAGGTCTCCTGTGGTCTTGCATTTCCATTGTCCAAACGCCTTCCCAGACGAGGTGTTGAAAGTGCACTCAGAACACCTAGGTCACTTCTTGGCGTTACAGAACATCCCTAAGATAAACAGGGAGTTCGAATCAATCCTGTTTCTGAGCCTGTGCAAATTGTTCACTCGGGACAAGGTCCTCTCCCTGTACGAGAACACCCTGACTGACGAGGCTCTGCGTGACAACGTTCTTAGTATAGCCTCTGAAGACAAGGGTGGGGCTGACGCCTACCCAAGTGTTTTCGTCAACTTCCACAAGACCAAGGCAGGTCAGATTCTGTCGTTGCTGCGCAAGTTGCTGGACCTGTTCGACCTGGACGTCCTTCGATATGGCAATATAGTACCCGAACGTGGAGCGGAGCCTAGACACATGGTATTCCTGATTCAGTTACTTGCTATATTCATGATTCGAGATTTTTTTAAATAACTTTACCATAACATACAGCTTGCGTTATTGTGAGACAGCGCTCACCAAAACGGCGGAGACTAGGAGTCAACATTTTACACAGAAATACGAAATAACATCATAAATGTTTTCTTACTTTTTGCTGAGCTTCCATCAGAATGTTGTACAAGGAGTACTTGGTCCAGAATAAATCGTTGTTTTGGTTTTAGAATGTCCATTTCTTCTGTCGAATTTGTGCCACAATGCTAGCCAAGGTTGCTAACATTCCCATCCTCTCTTGATTCAAAGAACGGAAGACTCCAAAAGTCCCAATAAACGTTGAATAAACTGATAAAACTCAGTTGAAAAAACCTACTTTATGATGTTATTATCATATGTTTCAAATAAAATCAGAGCCGGAGATATTCGCCGTGTAAACCGAACGCTTTTCAGAAGACAATGTCGAGCTCCCCAGCGCACCTTCGAAGACAAAGAAAATTCCGGACCTGTCACTCCAAAAGCTCTTGTTTGGCCTCAGATCAAGCTAGACACCCCATTTCACCTTCCACTGCCTGTTGACATCGAGTGGAAGGCGTATGAAGTGCATGCATATCGATAAATAAAAGCCAGTTGAATAGGCAGGCCCTGAAACAGAGCCTCGTTTTCAGATTTTTCACTTCCTGTATGGAAGTTTGCTGCAAAATGAGTTCTGTTTTACTCACAGATATAATTCAAACAGTTTTAGAAACTTGAGAGTGTTTTCTATCCAATAGTAATAATAATATGCATATTGTACGATCTAGAACAGAGCACGAGGCCGTTTCATTTGGGCACGATTTTTTCCAAAGTGAAAACAGCGCCCCCCCTATTGACAAGAAGTTAATGTCCCACCCGAGCTCTGTGACGTGCTCATTGGATTCAGTCTCACCGCCCTGGCTGATGGCGTGTTCCAGCTGCCTTGTGACGCTCTCAGCCATCTGCAGCAGCCGCGGATCCTTGCAATTACTCTTGAGCCGTTCCAAGGCCAGGCGAGGGTGCCTGTTCACTTCACCCAGAAACTGCCTGATCAGCAGAACCTCTTTGCCTTCGGAGGCCATCATTTTACTGTGCGAGACGCTTGCGGACTTGTGCTCGGAAACAATAGTCCCTACCCCGGATCTCAGAAACACATCTGGTAACTCGGCCGCGTTCAGACCAAACATGTCGAGCTGCTGGTCGCTGGCCAGGAAGCGGGACAGGTTGTCAAGTAACGGTTTGCCAAATGAGTTGCCCGCGGCCGAAATCCCTACACGCTGCTGCTCCCCACGCGACGAAAGCATCACGTCAGCCAGATGCGTCAAGGAGGACCGGTCTACGCTTGTGCTGGTATACATGTGTCTGCTGGAGGCCATTGTCAGCCCCTGTATGATCTTGTGAAAGAGAGTAGCCCAGCTCTTCACCGTTTGATGAGCGCTCTTGGCCAAAGAGGACAGATTGGAACCCCCTGACCAGCAACTATCCCACATTGAGATGTGTCTGTACAGGACCCCGTCCACTGTGGTCGTAACGAGGTCCGTCTCCGTGTCGTAGAAGGCCAGACAAGTCGAGGCCTTGCACTCGGGTATGACTGGGCACCGGCCGTGTTCGAAGGTCTTCATCACACCCCATAGGGCCACGGTTGCCATTTTTAGCTCTGTTTCCTTGATCGGATCTCGCTTGAGCGTGATGTCCCGTTTGACCCAATCTCTGATGATCTTACAAACCACGGAGACCTGTGTCTCAGGGACGGAATAGCTCATCAGCAGTTTCAGAGTGTCAGCGAGGTGGTCGAGCGGCACGTCCAACAACGAAGGCAAAGCCCTCTCGTGAGCCTCTCGTTCCTGTACGGCTTCGGCAGCGGCATCGGGGGGACTGAGACCATCCTTTACAGTCCTGAAGCAAGGTGCTCGCTGCTTGCGTCTACCCTTGCCCATGTGCTCGCCTATGGCTACGCTACCAGGTCTACACTGGTTCTCGGTTCTCCTCGGCTTACTTCGGGTATAGATATCATCATCATCATCATCATCATCATCACGCTTCCTGTACTTCTCCCTGTGGACTGCGGGGTTTGACGACACTAAGTTGGTTACGGTAGCTTTACCCGATAACCCCAGGCCAAGAGCTCTGAGTTTCTTCCAGGGCAAGAACATGCAGGGCACAAAGCCAGCCAATACAGTCCAGCGAATCATGTTCCTCAGGGTGGTCTTGATGTGTTCACACACGTGGTTGGAGGAGTAGTAGTTGATGAGGTATCGCACCAAGCAAGTAGAGCTCTCGCTGTTGCTGCCCAATACGTTGTAAAGCAGCAGCTCCACCGAGAGAGCCGGGCTGAACGTGTTGACAATCTCCTCTATTGCTATGGCCAGCTGTGGATCCTCACTTACGTAGGCCCAGGAGTCCACGTCCCGATGGATAGGGATCAACCCGTAACGCTCGTAGTCCACGTTGTCAGACTGACCCCTTTCACGACGACTAAGCTCACGTGTTCTAAACATATCTAATCCGTAGGAGCTCCCTCTGTCTTTCAAAGCAGCTTCGGCAAGCTTCTTCTCGCAACGGAAAAGACGCTCTCTGGACCCGCTCGTAGTAGCTCTCGTCATCTCCCTGCACGGTCCTATCGGATAGCCCAAGGTGTCTGTACTATCAAGCGTTTGATGTCTGGTTCACGATACCAACGTGCTTTCCCGTATACTTACAAAGTGCGCAGCTTATGAGCCGAGCCTCCAGCATGGTCTGGATGCTGTTCAGAGCCTTATGTTGTCTGTGTAGCAACAGGCTGAGACAGGCTAACAACCCTGAGCAACCTAAACCGAGGTGGTGGTTATTACCACTACTACCAGGACGACAGCGACGATGAGGACAGCGACGACGACAGTGATACCAAGGTTCAGGCACGTGTGGTTAAGCTCTCCAATCTCAAACGCAAAGCCATCGACGTGACCACAGACGTGATTGTTGCGGAAACCCTTCTAAGACGACACAGTGACGATTCAAGTTTACTAATGTACCACGACAGCTCCGAAGAGATGTATAGAGCTCTCGGTAAGCTCCCAGGCACGTCACACGGAGCTCAGGTTAAGAGGCCTTATAAGTCGCAGCGCAAAGGTGCGCGTTACACTCGAGACGTTGTCTAACCACCACAAAAAACACCTTAACAATTGACTCTGTCTGTCTCAGAGGATGGTATTGAGATCAACTCTACTATAGCGCAGACAGATCGGCTGTTAGTCAATCGACTAGAACCCCAAGAGGTTGCCTGCATCATGAGTGTGGTAACCATGGACCCGAGCAGCTATACGCTGAAACCACTGGCGACCGTTGTGCGTTTGGTGAAAGCGCCAACCTTCCTGGTCTCGCCAAACAACACATTCGCTGAGTACATGGTGGATAACATAATCAGAGCCTCGGCCACCAACAGTTCCATCTCTGCTGATGCCACCGTTGTGATATCTCAGGCTCACATGGGAGTTACCCTGTTCAGACAACAGAGAGAAACGAGTCGCCTACTCGCTGGCTTTGTATACAAGATGCTGGTACCGGACGAAGTAGGTTCCCACAGGTACGAGGTTCTGCAGGCGCTACAGGATCACGGACCAACGCGAGGCGCAGCAGGGCACCTACGACACAATTAGCAACGGAGTGCAGACTAGAGAGTACAGCCAAGTGTTCCAACATAGGTCCAAGGTGGTCACGATGCAGTTCGGAAGCCTCCTGAGCGTTACAGTGCCTTCGATGGCAATGGATCTGATCAGAAGAGAGTTAGACAGGGTCAGCACCTTCCTGGGAGCTAACTAGGAACCATTGAGGTGCTCAGATATTGCTTCATGCTCAACCAACCTTGACAGACAGAATCGCAGCAAAGGACAAAGAGCTCTAGTCGTGCTGAGAAATTGGACTCTGTATTGGTGATGGCGGAAGCTCATGTGCGGCTATGATCAACATACAGCCCGACTCTTTCGTTTGCGTCCTAGGAAAACGCTCGGAGGATACTAGGGGAGTGATAAGGCCGAAGTCATGATCATGGGCGACACGCTGTTCCGCGTCATCTCCCAGAGAAGCTCCAACGGCATAATACGGTCTCAGATCGTCAGCGAGGACACCAAGATCACCCCCGAGTTCTCTGTGTACACCATGGCCAATGAGACCGGTAGAGCAGGGGTAGGCTACGAGTTCACCATGAAACAGGTCACCCAGCACGACATTGGTGACAAGGACCTACCCTTCACCAACGAATCGTGTTTCCAGGACAGCTCAATCGACATGAAGGTAAACTACATTAGAGTCGGAGGAGGACCCACTGATAAGATACCCATCGTGCAGGTGGACGGAGTACAGATGGAACACGGTGCCAACAGAGACACGTCCACCGAACACAAGGCCTTCTGTAACTCAGAAGGTTTCAAATGGGAGTACTTCACGGTCGGCTGCATGGCGCCAGCTCTGAATCAGATCAACCCGTCACATGTGCTCTCTACTACAGAATCGGACGACGTCAACTACAAGCAGCTTGCTCAGCGATCACCCTGCGCCTCATACCTCCACCAGTATGACGGAGCGGTGGCATGTGTCACTCTCCGTAGCCTACACCCTGTGGGTAACCCGAAAGAGCTGTTCAATGAAGCACGTCGTATCGAGACTGCAGAACAGATGTCAACTCCTTGATGAGAGCCGATCCCAACGCCATTTCTGTAGAAAAACATGGCCAGTCTCGGGTACAGTAGAGACTGGTACAGTAAGATAGGAAAACCCATGCGTCCATACTTGAGTTCGACGCCCGCAACATGGTGGTACCTCGTCCACCTGACAATTGTGACAGGGACAGGGAAAACGTCGTGCCAGAGCGCTGGGTTGTTAGGCCTCGCGTGGCTCTGTTCAACTCGTCGCCGATGAACAGCATCGAAAACGAAATTGCTCAGATAGGCAGCGAGTTACTCACTCACTTCGGAGATACAGAGCACGCCAGACATGTGCGAGATAACTTGCTATTCCTTGAACGGGCGCTCCACCTACGGACAAGGTTTAGAGTCAATGATTGCCTTGAGAAGGGCTATCCTGGAGGAAGGAGTCGTTACCCATTTCCAAATTGCAGACTGGACCAAGGGAAGACTTTTCTGGTCTTGGTTAACCGACCCGATCTGCGCAGTTTACATACGGGGTGTCCTCGCTGCAAAGGAGACCGCATCGACCATTACCGACGAGGAGCGTACCGTGTTGTTACAAATAGAGGGGCTGATGAACAGCCTAAGCGCACTGTTTAAGGGCATAGTTGGGAGCAGACACAACTCTGTGATAGCCTCCATGCCTGTGTTTTTCAATGACAATGTCACCCCGGAATATGGCTACCCAAGCTCCTTCACCTTGGATGATGTGGACTATTGTAATCTCATGTACTGGATCATCCTCCCAGTCCTAGGCGCTAGAGTGTACCGCTTTGGGGATGATGGCAAAGTTACTGACACTGTCCGCGTCCCTATCCGATACAGAGAGCACGACCTCAATCTAAGCAACGAGTTGAACCTGCCAAACGAGAGAGCTCTCACCGTGATGCGTTTGAAAGGGACAGTGCGCTTTCTCCAAGGTAGCACTAGCAGGGGCTGGTGTGATGTCAGTGAACAGTTTGAGCCTACCGCAGTTGACACACAAGCGGTGTACCGATACCGGATTTAGCGATACTTCCCTTGTCACGTACATGTGGGCCATCAGACTGCAAAAGCTGGCGGGTATCAGCAACATCTTGGCCAAGGTGTTGATGGGCATGCATTACAGTACCCTGTTGACTCACAATGTCATACGTGGATCACTACGACACCAAGTACTACTCGGGCATGGCATACCTTCTGTTCAGAGGTGTTCGTTTCACGGGATGTGGTGTCTCCCTCATGCAACAGAAAGTCTGCTCTATACACACTGGGCACTGAGATCGTCTGCAAATCCCACAGTCTCACAATACGCACCAGGTGCACACCGTCAACCAATACTGCGAGTCTGTCGTTATACCAGAGACCCTAGACTCTCCCGGGGTGTACATCCCCAACTTGTACATGAAGGACGTACGAGGAGGAGACGTGCACATAAACACGGGCGGTCCCTTCGACATGGTGGTCGCAGATGCATTCAACGGCTTTTGCCCAGAGTCAGACTGCTCGAGTGGCTACCGCAGACCTTACATTTCACCACGGGCCGATCGGAAAGACTCAACGGCTCCGTTACTAGGGACGCTATGATGCGAGCACAAGCGTACACTTGTATGCCAACTCTACTCCAGCCTTTCAGTTCAGCTCTCAGGGTTAGAAAGAAGCACGCCAGGCAGACACCGCAACCAAGAGGAGAGTAATCATAAGCTATTCTGCAACACACTTCACATGGTGGAGTTTGAGAAGGGTGTACTGGATCCCATAGGGGATCCTTCAAGGATACAGTGGAGAGAGTGAACGGAGATAAGCGTACCACAGACATAATGCAGCCAATGCTCGGGGTGGCCTTCTGCGGTACTTACAGTATAGGGCTGACATCTGACAAGAAGCTCATGTGCGCCGGTGATGTGAACCGGGAAACACTGGTCGATAGGCTAGCGCCTAGCATCAGCGGAACGGGTATATTTGCCTGCAACCCCATCCATGCCACCACTCGCTTAATCGACCCCATCTTTAACAGGATATTCAAGAGCACCCGGTACTCTCGTCACCTCCAGTGTTGAATGGACCCTCGCAGTACCATGGGAAATGGCTGCTAGTAATGAACATAGCTTACTCATTACAACCACGGTTCATTGAGGCAAGGATGCGCAGTAGCGGTCTTTCACACAACATAGCCCGGGGAGTGTGCGCCTTGGCCGATTTCGTACTCTCCTGCGGAGTAAATTTCTTCACCTCTCTGTACATGGACCCCATGGAACAAGAGAATAAACCCTGATTAGGAAGAAAGAAGAGGCCGCTGTTGACAGATCAATAAACACAGTTTGGAGGTCCATATCAAGACGTCAACATAGCCCTGCTCAAAGAATCTATGACTGCAGCGATAGGGGAACAGAAGGAGTACAACAAGTTCAAGAACGAACTGCTTTCCATCCAGATGGAGAGGGCAGACCTCCGTTATCTACTGGGAGCGCTCCGGGGAAGACTGGATGTACGGAGGTTAATCGGTGCAGTAAAGACTCTCTCTGACAATGTGGGACTGCAACTCAACGCCTCGGCCTACATCAACAGGCAGGTGTTAACCCTGGCTGTTCAAAGGGATCTGGACGATATGAGAGAACCAGTCACTAGAGTGAGCGTTCAGGACGCATACCGCGAATACAGTAGAACGAAAGCTATAACTGAAGGGGATGTAGTATAACAACATGTTGTCACCTTTTCACAGTTAAAAGTTCCCTATGTCTACTAAGTGTTTGTATACTTTGGATGTTTTGTATGTAATCTGTTAGATATATCAATGCCATTAAAGTAAAAAACATATCTGTGGCTATAGCACAATGTCTACATGGAATTGATGTGGAACTGTCACTAGCACATGGTTGGTAGTAAGACATCACACGGGCCATTGGCTAGACACCATATACCCCACTACCCTATCACATGGAAACACCAGCAGGATCACTGACATAGGGAGGCGAGTAGCACCTTCCTTTGTAAGTTCTAAATAGACAGTACACAGATAGATCCCTGTGCTGAATGAAATAGCTTCTGATTTCCTCTGGCGGTGATAACGGACCCTGGCCGTGTAGAACTAAGGCTGGGAATGCAACACAGAACCAGTGTCTACTGAGTAATCCACATAGATGTGCACCCGATCATAGGCAGTTCATTCTCAATTACTGTCACATCAATTGTCTTTCAAAATGTGGTGTCGCTGTCATCTTTCAAATAAACACAACCAAGATATATGTATATGCAAGACATATTTTATTTCAAGGCAATAGATATATAAGGTTGGCTGATACAAAAGGGTATACACATTACCCAGGTGTAATATGGTCGATTAAAGTAAGGTATAAAATCGTAAACATGTGACATTGAGAACATCACCATATGAATTTTTATCAGTCAGGGCCCATTGTCAAACAAGACCTAAAATAACCTTTAGGCATCATGTCACCACACGGTCCCACATGTAGACTCTTGTAGGCAACAAGGTAACACTATACAAACATCATTGCTCTACTTTAAAGGAAGCTGTAACACTCTGTGGTTGTGGACATGTGAGTGAGACCAATAACATCATCGCCACTGTTGTGTTAGGAGCTAAACTCCTCAACAATATCGATGTAATTACCTCCTGAATTACCATCTGAGGGGCATGTGAACATGCTGTTGGCATTCCTGCCATTGAAACAGTAATTGCTATCATCTTTGGTCCGTTGCTGGGCCAGGTGAGGTGTTACTGTTTCCATCCCAATCCTGGAAGCCAACAAAGCTATGACATGGACCAAAGTAGCAAAGTAGCACCTTCACTGGGTTTACAATCTAACACAAGGTTAAGCCGCCTGTCTTGTGGTGACACATACTGAGCTGTAAACCACCTACAAAGATAGAATACCATTCTTCTAAACTCTATGCTCGAGGTGAGGTTTCTCAGTGTGTTGTCAACAACTGTGACGACCTTAGACTGCCCTCTCCTGGGCAACAAAGTGCACCACATAGTCAAAATGATCTGTTTCTTCAAGACAAAACAGCACCAATGAAACCTGTAGGACCCAAGTGACACATTGAACAATCTCGGTAAGGAGTCATCAGGTCCGATCAGCTTCTCCGTTCTGGGAAGGGGA
>NC_052308.1:56525786-56638286 GCF_016432855.1 Salvelinus namaycush | reverse complement strand
ACCAATACAGGCGTTGAAGGTGCTGAGTTCCACGTCTGTAGGCTGGGTTACCACATTAGAGATGGCGCTTGAAGGTGGTTTCATAGTGGGAAGGGGATCGGTTGTAGCAGAAAATATTGAACCTGGACAAGAGTCAACGTTCCACTGTGGCCTACTGAAATGTGGCTCGGATGCTTGGGACACTTCACTCTCTTGAAAGGCATTTGCATATTCCACATCGGTTAGCATATCATCCGGAACTCTCTCGGTACCCCTGTAACACAAGGCGGAAACAAGTCACCCCTCTACCCAAAGGCAATAGATTACTATTCACTAATAACACAATGTGTGTGATAGTTACACTTACGTGACACATGTCATGCTATCCAGGGCAGCAGTAACCTCCTCTGATGTATCACACCCAGACATGGCTGTGATGCTATCCAGGGCAGTCTGAAGCTCCTTTGAGGTAGCACATCCGGACATGGCTGTGATGCTATCCACGGCAGTCTGAAGCTCCTTTGAGGTAGCACATCCGGCCCTGTTTACGTGCTCTGTCGCAGAGACAACTTCATCAGCCCTATCTTGATACCCAGGCGCAGCTAATACAATTGCATGGTCAACTCTACATTCAGGCACATTGTGAGACATTTCACATGTTTCACCAATAGGTTGTTGGAACGATGGTTCAGTTGTAGACTGGGGCTTGGGTACAGCAGACACTACCTCCTTGGTCTGAGTCTCATCAGAGTCTGGCTCCTTGGTCTGAGTCTCATCAGAGTCTGGCTCCTTGGTCTGAGTCTCATCAGAGTCTGGCTCCTTGGTCTGAGTCTCATCAGAGTCTGGCTCCTTGGTCTGAGTCTCATCAGAGTCTGGCTCCTTGGTCTGAGTCTCATCAGAGTCTGGCTCCTTGGTCTGAGTCTCATCAGAGTCTGGCTCCTTGGTCTGAGTCTCATCAGAGTCTGGCTCCTTGGTCTGAGTCTCATCAGAGTCTGGCTCCTTGGTCTGAGTCTCATCAGAGTCTGGCTCCTTGGTCTGAGTCTCATCAGAGTCTGGCTCCTTGGTCTGAGTCTCATCAGAGTCTGGCTCCTTGGTCTGAATCTCATCAGTCTGGCTCCTTGGTCTGAGTCTCATCAGAGTCTGGCTCCTTGGTCTGAGTCTCATCAGAGTCTGGCTCCTTGGTCTGAGTCTCATCAGAGTCTGGCTCCTGGGTCTGAGTCCCATCAGAGTCTGGCTCCTGGTTCTGACTCTCTACCCTCCCTCTCTCTCGTTCCCTCTTTTCTGACTCTCCCCCCTCCCTCTCTCCCTCTCTGTTCTGACTCTCTACCCTCCCTCTCTCTCTCTCTCCTTCCCTCTGTTCTGACTCTCTACCCTCTCTCTCTCTCTTTCCCTCTGTTCTGACTCTCTACCCTCCCTCTCTCTCTTTCCCTCTGTTCTGACTCTCTACCCTCCCTCTCTCTCTTTCCCTCTGTTCTGACTCTCTACCCTCCCTCTCTCTCTCTCTTTCCCTCTGTTCTGACTCTCTACCCTCCATCTCTCTCTCTTTCCCTCTGTTCTGACTCTCTACCCTCTCTCTCTCCCCCTCAGGGCTCCAGATCCTCTATCAGTTCTGACTCTCTACCCTCCCAGTATAGTATACACAGACTGGACAACAGGACAATGATCCTAAGCCCGGACTTGAACCCGATCGAACATCTCTGGAGAGACCTGAAAATAGCAGTGCAGCGACGCTCCCCATCCAACCTGACAGAGCTTGAGAGGATCTGCAGAGAAGAATGGGAGAAACTCCCCAAATACAGGTGTGCCAAGCTTGTAGCGTCACACCCAAGAAGACTCAAGGCTGTAATCACTGCCAAAGGTGCTTCAACAAAGTACTGAGTAAAGGGTCTGAATACTTATGTAAATGTGATATCTAAGTTTTTTTTAAATATACATTTGCACACATAAAATAAACAGTTTTTGCTTTGTAATTCTGGGTTATTGTGTGTAGATTGATGAGGGGAAAAAAACAATGTAATCCATTTTAGAATAAGGCTGTAACGTGACAAAATGTGTAAAAAGTCAAGGGGTCTGAATACTTTCTGAATGCACTGTATATCAGTATATTAGACTCTCTCTCTGCAGTGATGTTGTTTTCATCACTTCTGGTTTAACACTGCCATCAAGTGGTGATTGTCCAAACTACACCCCTGTTAAGATAAGAAGCGAGAGATGCAGAGAGAGAGAGAGCAGAGAAAAGAGAGCAGAGCACAGAGAAAGAGCTGAGAGAGCAGACAGCAGAGAGAAGAGAGCAGAGAAAAGAGAGCAGACAGCAGAGCGAGCAAAGAGCAGAGAGAGAGCAGATAGCAGGCTGAGAGAGAAGAGAGAGGGCAGAGAGATAGAGCAGAGAGAGCAGAGGGAGAGAGGGCAGAGTGAGAGAGAGAGAGAGGGCAGAGTGAGAGAGAGAGAGAGGGCAGAGTGAGAGAGAGAGCAGAGGGAGAGAGAGAGCAGAGACCAGAGAGAGAGAGCAGAGAGCAGGCTGAGAAAGCAAAGAGAGTGAGAGAGCAGAGAGAGAGCAGAGAAGGCAGAGAGAGAGCAGAGAGAGAAGAGGGCAGAGAGAGCAGAGGGAGAGAGAGAGCAGGCTGAGAAAGCAAAGAGAGAGTGAGAGAGCATAGAGTGAGAGCAGAGAAAAGAGAGAGCAGAAGAGCAGAGGGAGAGAGAGAGCAGAGAGAGAGAGAGAGCAGGGAGAGAGCAGGCTGAGAGAGAGCAGGCTGAGAAAGCAAAGAGAGAGCAGAGAGAGGGCAGAGAGAACAGAGCAGAGGGAGAGAGAGCAGAGAGAAGAGAGAGCAGAGAGAGAGAAAAGAGAGGGCAGAGAGAGCAGAGGGAGCGAGAAAGAGCAGAGAACAGAGAGCAGGCTGAGAAAGCAAAGAGAGAGTGAGAGCGCATAGAGTGAGAGCAGAGAGAGAGCAGAGAAAAGAGCAGAGAGAGCGAGAGCAGAGGATAGAGAGAGCAGAGATAGACAGCAGAGAGACAGCAGAGAGAGAGAGAGCAGGAGAGAGCAGAGTGAGAGAGAACAGAGAAGGCAGAGAGAGAGCAGAGAGAGAGAGAGCAGAGAGAGAACAGAAAGAAGAGAGAGCAGAGAGAGCGAGAGCAGACAGAGAGAAAGCAGAGCATAGAGAAAGGAGAGAGCAGAGACTGAGATAGCAGAGAGAGATAGCAGGGAGAGCAGAGAACAGAGACAGAGAGCAGAGAGAAAGAGCAGAAGGCAGAGAGAGCTGAACGAGCTGAGCATAGAGAGAGAGCAGAGAGAGAGAGAGAGGGGAGAGGGCAGAGTGAGAGAGAGAGCAGAGACCAGAGAGAGAGCAGAGAGCAGGCTGAGAAAGCAGAGAGAGAGAGAGAGAGTGAGAGAGAGAGGGCAGAGAGAGCAGAGGGAGAGAGAGAGCAGAGAACAGAGAGCAGAGAGAGAGAGAGCAGGCTGAGAAAGCAAAGAGAGAGTGAGAGAGCATAGAGTGAGAGCAGAGAGAGAGCAGAGAGAGTAGGCTGAGAGCAGGCTGAGAGAGCAGAGGGAGAGAGAGCAGAGAACAGAGAGAGAGCAGGCTGAGAAAGCAAAGAGAGAGCAGAGAGAGGGCAGAGCAGAGAAAAGAGAGAGCAGAGAGAACAGAGCAGAGAGAGCAGAGGGAGAGAGAGCAGAGAACAGAGAGAAGAGAAAGCAGAGAGAGAGAAAAGAGAGAGCAGAGAGAAAGAGCAGAGAGGACAGAGAGAGCAGAGATAGACATCAGAGAGAGACAGCAGAGAGAACAGAGAGTGCTGAGAGAGCAGAGAGAGAGTGAGAGCAGAGAGAGAGCAAGCAGAGAGAGCAGAGCATAGAGCAGAGCATAGAGAGCATAGAGAAAAGTGAGAGCAGAGAGAGAGAGAGCAGAGAGAGATAGCAGGGAGAGCAGAGCAGAGAGCAGAGAACAGAGAGGGCAGAGAGCAGATAGAAAAAGCAGAGAGAGAGCAGAGGGCAGAGGGAGAGTAGAGAGAGCAGAGAGAAAGAACAGAGAGGGCAGAGAGAGAGAGAGCAGAGAGTGCTGAGCGAGCAATAGAGAGCAGAAAGAAAGCAGAGAACAGCAGAGCAGACAGAGAGCAGGCTGAGAGAGAAGAGAGAGCAGAGAGCGAGAGAGAGAGCAGAGAGAGAGAGACAGAGCAGAGAGAAGGCAGAGAGAAGAGAGAGCAATAGAGAGCAGAGAGAGCGAACAGCAGAGAGCAGAGAGAGAGCAGAGAAAAGAGATAACAGCAGAGCGAGCAGAGAGCAGAGAGAGAGCAGATAGCAGGCTGAGAGAGAAGAGAGAGAGCAGAGAGATAGAGCAGAGAGAGCAGAGGGAGAGAGAGCAGAGAGAGAAGAGAGAGAGCAGAGAGAGAGTAGAGAGAGCAGAGTGAGAGAGAACAGAGAGGGCAGAGAGAACAGAGAGAGCAGAGAGGACAGAGAGAGAGCAGAAAGAGAGAGTAGAGAGAGAGAGCAGAAAGCAGGCTGAGAGAGCAGAGAGAGAGAGCAGAGAGTGAGAGAGAGAAGAGAGAGAGCAGAAAAAGAGCAGAGAGAGAGCAGAGAGAGCAGAGTGAGAGAGAGAGCAGAGGGAGAGAGATAGCAGAGAGAGAGCGAGCAGAGAGCAGGCTGAGAGAGCAGAGCGAGAGAGGGAGAGAGCAGAGAGGGCAGAGAAGAGAGAGCAGAGGGAGAGAGATCAGAGAACAGAGAGAGAGCAGAGAGCAGGCTGAGAGAGCAGAGCGAGAGAGGGAGAGAGCAGAGAGTGAGATAGCAGAGAGAAGAGCGAGGGCAGAGAGCAGAGAGCAGAGAGGTCAGAGAGCGAGCAGAGAAAAGAGAGCAGAGAGAGCAGAGGGAGAGATAGATCAGAGAACAGAGAGAGAGCAGAGAGAGAGAGCAGAGAGAGAGAGCGAGCAGAGAGCAGGCTGAGAGAGCAGAGAGAGCAGAAAGCAGGCTGAGAAAGCAAAGAGAGAGTGAGAGAGCAGAGAGGGCAGAGAAGAGAGAGCAGAGGGAGAGAGATCAGAGAACAGAGAGAGAGCAGAGAGCAGGCTGAGAGAGCAGAGCGAGAGAGGGAGAGAGCAGAGAGCAGAGAGAAGAGCGAGGGCAGAGAGAGCAGAGAGAGAGAGCAGAGAGAGCAGAGAGGTCAGAGAGCGAGCAGAGAAAAGAGAGCAGAGAGAGCAGAGGGAGAGATAGATCAGAGAACAGAGAGAGAGCAGAGCAAGAAGAGTAGAGAAAAGAGAGAGAGCAGAGAACATAGAGAGAGCAGTGAGAGAGAAGAGAGGGAGAGAAAGCAGGGTGAGAGAGAGCAGAGAGAGCAGAGGGAGAGAGCTGAGAGCAGAGAGAGCTGAGCGAGCAGAGCACAGAGAGCAGAGAGTAGGCTGAGAGAGCAAAGAGAGAGAGCAGAGAGAGAGAGAGAGAGAGGGGAGAGGGCAGAGTGAGAGAGAGAGCAGAGGGAGAGAGAGAGCAGAGACCAGAGAGAGAGCAGAGAGCAGGCTGAGAAAGCAAAGAGAGTGAGAGAGCAGAGAGAGAGAGCAGAGAGAGAGCAGAGAAGGCAGAGAGAGAGCAGAGAGAGAAGAGGGCAGAGAGAGCAGAGGGAGAGAGAGAGAGCAGGCTGAGAAAGCAAAGAGAGAGTGAGAGAGCATAGAGTGAGAGCAGAGAGAGAGCAGAGAAAAGAGAGAGCAGAAGAGCAGAGGGAGAGAGAGCAGAGAGAGAGAGAGAGCAGGCTGAGAGAGCAGAGAGAGAGCAGAGAGAGAGAGCAGGCTGAGAAAGCAAAGAGAGAGCAGAGAGAAGAGAGAGGGCAGAGAGAACAGAGAGAAGAGAGCAGAGAGAGAAAAGAGAGGGCAGAGAGAGCAGAGCGAGAGCAGAGAGAGCAGAGAGCAGAGAGCAGGCTGAGAAAGCAAAGAGAGAGTGAGAGCGCATAGAGTGAGAGCAGAGAGAGAGCAGAGAAAAGAGCAGAGAGAGCGAGAGCAGAGAGAGCAGAGGATAGAGAGAGCAGAGATAGACAGCAGAGAGAGCAGAGGATAGAGAGAGCAGAGCGAGAGAGCAGAGTGAGAGAGAACAGAGAAGGCAGAGAGAGAGCAGAGTGCCGAGAGAGAAGAGAGAGAAGAGAGAGCGAGAGCAGACAGAGAGAAAGCAGAGCATAGAGAAAAGAGAGAGCAGAGACTGAGATAGCAGAGAGATAGCAGGGAGAGCAGAGCAGAGAGAGCAGAGAGAAAGAGCAGAGAGAGAGCAGAAGGCAGAGAGAGCTGAGCGAGCTGAGCACAGAGAGAGCATAGAGATAGAGAGAGGGGAGATGGCAGCGTGAAAGAGAGCAGAGACCAGAGAGAGAGCAGAGAGCAGGCTGAGAAAGCAGAGAGAGAGCAGAGAGAGCAGAGGGAGAGAGAGCAGAGAGAGAGCAGAGAGCAGAGAGAGAGAGAGCAGGCTGAGAAAGCAAAGAGAGAGTGAGAGAGCATAGAGTGAGAGCAGAGAGAGCAGGCTGAGAGAGCAGAGAGAGAGAGCAGGCTGAGAGAGCAGAGAGAGAGCAGAGAGAAGGCAGAGAGAGCAGAGAAAAGAGAGAGCAGAGAGAACAGAGCAGAGGGAGAGAGAGCAGAGAACAGAGAGAAGAGAAAGCAGAGAGAGAGAAAAGAGAGAGCAGAGAGAAAGAGAGAGCAGAGAGAGCAGAGAGAGACAGCAGAGAGAGCAGAGAGAGACAGCAGAGAGAGCAGAGAGAGCAGAGAGAGAACAGAGAGTGCTGAGAGAGAAGAGAGAGCAGAGAGAGAGCGAGAGCAGAGAGAGAGCAAGCAGAGAGAGCAGAGCATAGAGCAGAGCATAGAGAGCATAGAGAAAAGTGAGAGCAGAGAGAGAGAGAGCAGAGAGAGATAGCAGGGAGAGCAGAGCAGAGAACAGAGAGAGCAGAGGGAGAGACAGAGAGCAGATAGAAAAAGCAGAGAGAGAGCAGAGGGCAGAGGGAGAGTAGAGAGAGCAGAGAGAGAGAACAGAGAGGGCAGAGAGAGAGAGCAGAGAGAAGAGAGAGCAATAGAGAGCAGAAAGAAAGCAGAGAAAAGAGAGAACAGCAGAGCAGACAGAGAGCAGGCTGAGAGAGAAGAGAGAGCAGAGAGCGAGAGAGAGCAGGGAGGGAGAGAGCAGAGAGTGAGAGATAGAGCAGAGAGAAGAGAGAGGGCAGAGAGAGCAGAGAGAGCGGACAGCAGAGAGCAGAGAGAGAGCAGAGAAAAGAGAGAACAGCAGAGCGAGCAAAGAGCAGAGAGAGAGCAGATAGCAGGCTGAGAGAGAAGAGAAAAGAGAGAGAGCAGAGAGATAGAGCAGAGAGAGCAGAGGGAGAGAGAGCAGAGAGAGAGCAGAGAGCGAGAGAACAGAGAGAGCAGAGAACAGAGAGAGCAGGCTGAGAAAGCAAAGAGAGAGCAGAGAGAAGAGAGAGGGCAGAGAGAGCAGAGAAAAGAGAGAACAGAGCAGAAAGAGCAGAGGGAGAGAGAGCAGAGAACAGAGAGAAGAGAAAGCAGAGAGAGAAAAGAGAGAGCAGCGAGAAAGAGCAGAGGACAGAGCAGAGGCAGAGAGAGCAGAGATAGACAGCAGAGAGAGCAGAGAGACAACAGAGAGGGCAGAGAGAGCAGAGAGAGAGAGCAGAGAGAGCAGAGAAAAGAGAGAATAGCAGAGCGAGCAAAGAGCAGAGAGAGAGCAGATAGCAGGCTGAGAGAGAAGAGAGAGGGCAGAGAGAGCAGAGAGAACAGAGAGAGCAGAGAAAGAACAGAGAGTGCTGATAGAGGAGAGCAGAGAGAGAGCGAGAGCAGAGAGAGAGCAAGCAGAGAGAGCAGAGCATAGAGAGCATAGAGAAAAGTGAGAGCAGAGAGAGAAAGAGAGCAGAGAGAGATAGCAGGGAGAGCAGAGCAGAGAACAGAGAGAGAGAGAGCAGAGGGAGAGACAGAGAGCAGATAGAAAAAGCAGAGAGAGCAGAGGGCAGAGGGAGAGTAGAGAGAGTGCTGAGAGAGCAATAGAGAGCAGAAAGAAAGCAGAGAAAAGAGAGAACAGCAGAGCAGACAGAGAGCAGGCTGAGAGAGAAGAGAGAGAGAGCAGAGAGTGAGAGATAGAGCAGAAAGAAGAGAGAGGGCAGAGAGAAGAGAGAGCAATAGAGAGCAGAGAGAGCGGACAGCAGAGAGCAGAGAAAAGAGAGAACAGCAGAGCGAGCAAAGAGCAGAGAGAGAGCAGGCTGAGAGAGAAGAGAGAGGGCAGAGAGAGCAGAGAGATAGAGCAGAGAGAGAGAGCAGAGAGAGAGTAGAGAGAGCAGAGTGAGAGAGAACAGAGAGGGCAGAGAGAGCAGAGAACAGAGAGAGAGCAGGCTGAGAAAGCAAAGAGAGAGCAGAGAGAAGAGAGAGGGCAGAGAGAGCAGAGAAAAGAGAGAGCAGAGAGAACAGAGCAGAGAGAGCAGAGGGAGAGAGAGCAGAGAACAGAGAAAGCAGAGAGAGAGAAAAGAGAGAGCAGAGAGAAAGAGCAGAGAGGACAGAGAGAGCAGAGATAGACAGCAGAGAGAGCAGAGAGAACAGAGATCAGAGAGAGAGCAAGAGCAGAGAGAGAGCAAGCAGAGAGAGCAGAGCATAGAGCAGAGCATAGAGAAAAGTGAGAGCAGAGAGAGAGAGAGAGCAGAGAGAGATAGCAGAGAGCAGAGAGAGATAGCAGAGAGCAGAGCAGAGAGCAGAGAGGGCAGGAGAGACAGAGAGCAGATAGAAAAAGCAGAGAGAGAGCAGAGGGAGAGTAGAGAGAGCAGAGAGAGCAGAGAGGGCAGAGAGAGAGAGGAGAGAGAGTGCTGAGAGAGCAATAGAGAGCAGAGAGAAAGCAGAGAAAATAGAGAACAGCAGAGCAGAGAGAGAGCAGGCTAAGAGAGAAGATAGAGCGGAGAGCAGAGAGCAGAGAGCGAGAGAGCAGAGAGAGAGAGAGCAGAGTGAGAGATAGAGCAGAGAGAAGAGAGAGGGCAGAGAGAGCAGAGTGAGAGATAGAGCAGAGAGAAGAGAGAGCAATAGAGAGCAGAGAGCGGACATTAGAGAGAGAGCAGAGAAAAGAGAGATCAGCAGAGAGAGCAAAGAGCAGAGAGAGAGCAGATAGCAGGCTGAGAGAAGAGAGAGCGCAGAGAGGGCAGAGAAAAGAGAGAACAGCAGAGCAGAGAGAGCAGAGGGAGAAGAGAGGGAGAGCAGGGGAGAGAAGAGAGGGAGAGCAGGGGAGAGAAGAGAGGGAGAGCAGAGAGAACTCTGTTGCTATAGTGACACTGCATCACAACACTCTGTTGTACAATTTGTTTAATTCAATTCCACATATTTAATTGTTTTGTATTTCATTTCATATTTGTTTCATGTTTCAACCAGTCGCAGGTTAACGTCAACCTGACAGAGGAAACGTAACATCAATAACCAAACTGTTTTCACAATTAACATGCTTTTCTTGTTTCAACTATGTTTTATTATGAAAAGTACAATATATCCTTGTATACTTGTACAACTATGGAGCGTATGTCCATATATAATTATACAATTTGTTATTCAACATAAAAGACAACAAATGATCACATTGATATTTTAACATTGTCACAATTATAGGAAGACACACATGTGTGTGTGTGTGAGAGTGTGTCCTGTGTGTCCTGTGTGTGTGTTTGTCCAGTGTGTGTGTGTGTGTCCAGTGTGTTTGTGTGTGTGTATGTGTGTATGTGTGTCCAGTGTGTGTGAGTGTTTGTCCAGTGTGTGTGTGTGTGTCCACTGTGTTTGTGTGTGTGTATGTGTTTGTTTGTCCAGTGTGTGTTTGTCCAGTGTGTGTGTGTGTTTGTCCAGTGTGTGTGTGTGTGTGTCCAGTGTGTGTGTGTGTGTGTGTGTGTGTGTGTCCAGTGTGTGTTTCTGTGTGTGTGTGTTTGTTCAGTGTGTGTGTATGTTTATCCAGTGTGTGTGTGTGTGTGTCCAGTGTGTGTGTGTGTGTGTCCAGTGTGTGTGTGTCCAGCAGGTCTGTGTGTCCAGTGTGTGTGTGTTTGTGTGTGTCCAGTGTGTGTGTGTGTTTTTGTTTGTCCAGTGTGAGTGTGTGTTTGTCCAGTGTGTGTGTGTGTCTTTGCCCAGTGTGTGCGTGTGTCCAGTCTGTGTGTGTCCAGTCTGTGTGTGTCCAGTCTGTGTGTGTCCAGTCTGTGTGTGTCCAGTCTGTGTGTGTCCAGTCTGTGTGTGTCCAGTGCGTGTGTGTGTCCAGTCTGTGTGTGTGTGTCCAGTGTGTCCAGTGTGTGTGTGTGTGTCAGGTTATTATTTCAGGGACACTGAGTCGCCATCCCACCAAACCCCAAACCCTGGATAGAGGGGCTCAGTGAATGTGGAGGTGAATGTGATCAGGTGGGTCAGTGTGTCAGAGGAGGCTCTATAGAAGGACAGAGTGCCGGCTGACCAGTCCAGATACACTCCTACTCTGTGGGAGCTGGAGGAGGGGACGTCTATGGTAGTGGGATTATTATTGTGCCAGGCAGAGTAACTGTTGTCAGAGCAGATCAGACTCCAGGACTTGTCATTGTATCCAAGACAACAGTCAAGACCCCATCCTCTCCTGTTGATTCCTTTATATGTCACTCCTATATCAGCACCTATCCCACTCCACTCTACCTCCCAGTAACAGCGCCCAGTCAGACCCTCTCTACACAGCACCTGTCTACAGTCCTCAAATCTCTCTGGGTGATCAGGATACTGCTGCTCCTCTCTCCTCCCTGTCACCTTTCTGTTCTCCTCAGACAGAGAGAGGAGTCTGTTTACTGTGTTTAGGTCCAGTGTGAGATCACAGACATCTGATGGATGAAACCAGACACAATATTAGAAATCATCATCATTCACATTAGAATGTTAACTCACTTTTCACTATTTCATCTAATGTAGATGTTTCTAGGTATCAAAAGGAGAAGTTAAGGTAACTTGAGACTTGTTGAATGATCATATGTTATATTGTAATGGTAATATAAAACACACTTATTCCCATTAATTACACACACACACACACACACACACACACACACACACACACACACACACACACACACACACACACACACACACACACACACACACACACACACACACACACACACACACACACACACACACACACACACACACACACACACATTGTCAAAGCAACTCTTTGTAAACGTTGGTGTCCCTGATTTCTGCTTCTGTAGAACTACAGCTGATATTTAATATGACCAAGTAAGTAATGATGGTGGTCTTTGACTTTGACTTAACTTGAATTAAGACTTATTCTTAGTCATATTCTTCACAGCAGTCAACACTCACATTTTCTAGGCCCAGGTTTCATTGTGTTCTCTCCACCATGTTCCACACTGTAGCGGTAAGCAGAAGAACAGACAGTCATTGAGGGATACACCTGAACTCACACACACACACACACACACACACACACACACACACACACACACACACACACAGTAACATAACTTTGTCCAAGTGGTGGTCAGAATGTTTATCTTAACTAGCCTGATAAGTCAAACATGTCTGATATGAACATTGACATAAACCCTCTACATACTTGAGTTTCTCCAGTCTGCAGTGTGGATCCTCCAGTCCAGCAGAGAGCAGTCTGACTCCTGAGTCTCCTGGGTGATTGTAGCTCAGGTCCAGCTCTCTCAGGTGTGAGGGGTTTGACCTCAGAGCTGAGACCAGAGAAGCACAGCCTTCCTCTGTGACTAGACAGCCTGACAGCCTGCAAAGAGTCAAATCATATTAAAATCACACTGATATTCTTTGGTGGTGAAAATAGTGGTAGTATATTTTTTCAACATATTCAGATACATCAGTGTCCTGAAACCTGCCATATATATTCATAAATGAATGTATCATTAAAAATGACAAATGATCAAAGTATTGCTTGTAGATAGAAACATGTAAAGTACAAATATTATAGTAGACTGACCAGACCAGTTTAAAAAGCAGTATCAGTCAAAAGACAGACAGTGAGGTATCAGATTTAGATTGTATTGAGTATACAGTCCACACCATATCTATTTTGACAGTGAGGTATCAGATTTAGATTGTATTGAGTTTACAGTCCACACCATATCTATAATGACAGTGAGGTATCAGATTTAGATTGTATTGAGTTTACAGTCCACACCATATCTATAATGACAGTGAGGTATCAGATTTAGATTGTATTGAGTAAACAGTCCACACCATATCTATAATGACAGTGAAGCTAACATTTTAAATGTGGCTCTATACTCCAACATTTTGGATTTCAGATCAAATGTTTCATGAGGTGACAGTATATAATATCACCTATTATTTGAGGGTATTTTAATACATATCTGTTTCACCATTTAGAAATGAAAGCACTTTATATATCTAGTCCCCCTATTTGAAGAAGTCATAAATATTCTGATCAATTCACTCATAGTGTATTAAAGTAGTCAAAAGTTGAGTCTTTGGTCTGATATTCCTTTAACGCAATGACAACATCACACCTGTGACTCAAACTAGTTGATTGTACTTGCAGTTTGTTTTGGTTGTGTTTTGCCCAATATTAAAATGGTGGATGATGACTGGAGTAATTTACTTTATATTTTCTTTATAAGTGAGTAGATAACATGTTTCTAAACACTACTAGATTAATCCTGATGATGCCATGATTAAGAAAAATCATGAACGAATCATGAATAATGATGAGTGAGAAAGTTAGAGGCTACATCAAAACATGCTAACCTCTCACCATTACCAATAACAGAGGCTACAACAAAACATGCTAACCTCTCACCATTACCAATAACAGAGGCTACAACAAAACATGCTAACCTCTCACTATTACCAAAAACAGAGGCTACAACAAAACATGCTAACCTCTCACCATTACCAATAACAGAGACTACAATAAAACATACTAACCTCTCACCATTACCAATAACAGAGGCTACAACAAAACATGCTAACCTCTCACCATTACCAATAACAGAGACTACAACAAAACATGCTAACCTCTCACCATTACCAATAACAGAGGCTACAACAAAACATGCTAACCTCTCACCATTACCAATAACAGAGGCTACAACAAAACATGCTAACCTCTCACCATTACCAATAACAGAGGCTACAACAAAACATGCTAACCTCTCACCATTACCAATAATAGAGGCTACAACAAAACATGCTAACCTCTCACCATTACCAATAACAGAGGCAACAACAAAACACGCTAACCTCTCACCATTACCAATAACAGAGGCTACAACAAAACATGCTAACCTCTCACCATTACCAATAACAGAGACTACAACAAAACATGCTAACCTCTCACCATTACCAATAACAGAGGCTACAACAAAACATGCTAACCTCTCACCATTACCAATAACAGAGACTACAACAAAACATGCTAACCTCTCACCATTACCAATAACAGAGGCTACAACAAAACATGCTAACCTCTCACCATTAACAATAACAGAGGCTACAACAAAACATGCTAACCTCTCACCTTTACCAATAACAGAGGCTACAACAAAACATGCTAACCTCTCACCTTTACCAATAACAGAGGCTACAACAAAACATGCTAACCTCTCACCATTACCAATAACAGAGACTACAACAAAACATGCTAACCTCTCACCATTACCAATAACAGAGGCTACAACAAAACATGCTAACCTCTCACCATTACCAATAATAGACGCTACAACAAAACATGCTAACCTCTCACCATTACCAATAACAGAGGCTACAACAAAACATGCTAACCTCTCACCATTACCAATAACAGAGGCAACAACAAAACACGCTAACCTCTCACCATTACCAATAACAGAGGCTACAACAAAACACGCTAACCTCTCACCATTACCAATAACAGAGGCTACAACAAAACATGCTAACCTCTCACCATTACCAATAACAGGGGATACAACAAAACATGCTAACCTCTCACCATTACCAATAACAGGGAAGGTTAGCATTTATTCTGATCTTTGTGCCTCTTTAACTTTGTTATTCGTTATTATTCATCATGGTAGCATAAACATGAATGTATATATGTGTGTTCAGAAACATCTTCTATTCTTTATGAGAATTTAAGTGTATTTTTTTTATTTCACCTATATTTAACCAGGTAAGCTAGTTGAGAACAAGTTCTCATTTACAACTGCGTCCTGGCCAAGATAAAGCAAAGCTGTGCGACACAAACAACAACACAGAGTTACACATGGAATAAACAAGCGTACAGTCAATAACACAATTGGAAAAAAAAGTCTATATACAGTGTGTGCAAATGGCGTGAGGAGGTAAGGCAATATATAGGCCATAGTAACGAAGTAATTACAATTTAGCAAATGAACACTGGAATGATACATGAGCAGATGATGATGTGCAAGTAGAAATACTGGTGTGCAAAAGAGCAGAAAGTAAATAAAAACAATATGGGGATGAGGTAGGTATATTGGGTGGGCTATTTACAGATGGACTATGTACAGCTGCAGCAATCGGTTAGCTGCTCAGATAGTTGATGTTTGAAGTTAATGAGGGAATTATATGTCTCCAGCTTCAGTGATTTTTGCAATTCGTTCCAGTCACAGGCAGCAGAGAACTGGAAGGAAAGGCAGCCAAATGAGGTGTTGGCTTTGGGGGTGACCAGTGAAATATACCTGCTGGAGCGTGTGCTACGGGTGGGTGTTACTATGGTGACCAGTGAGCTGAGATAAGGCTTGGGCTTTACGTAGCAAAGACTTATAGATGAACTGAACTGAGTGGGTTTGGCGACGAATACGTGGCAAGGACCAGCCAACGAAAGCATACAGGTCGCAGTGGTGGGTAGTATATGGGGCTTTGATGACAAAACGGATGGCACTGTGAAAGACTGCATATAATTTTAGTAGAGTGTTGGAGCCTATTTTGTAAATGACATCACTAAAGTCAAGGATTGGTAGGATAGTCAGTTTACGAGGGTATGTTTGGCAGCATGAGTGAAGGAGGCTTTGTTGCGAAATAGGAAGCCAATTCTAGATTTCATTTTGGATTGGAGATGCTTAATATGAGTCTGGAAGGAGAGTTTACAGTCTAGCGGGCAGCAATCGGTTGAAGAGTATGCATTTAGTTTAACTTGCATTTAAGAGCAGTTGGACGCCACGAAAGGAGAGCTGTATGGCATTGAAGCTTGTTTGGAGGTTTGTTAACACAGTGTCCAAAGAAGGGCCAGATGTATACAGAATGGTGTCGTCTGCATAGAGGTGGATCAAATAATCTCCAGCAGCAAGAGCAACATCGTTGATATATACAGAGAAAAGTGTTGGTCAGAGATTTGAACCCTGTGGCACCCCCAAAGAGACTGCCAGAGGTCCGGACAGCAGGCCTTCCGATTTGACACACTGAACTCTATCTGAGAAGTAGTTAGTGAACCAGGCGAGGCAATCATTTGAGAAACTAAGGCTGTTGAGTCTGCAGATAAGAATACGGTGATTGACAGAGACGACAGCCTTGGCCAGGTTGATGAAGACGGCTGCACAGTACTGTATTTTATCAATGGCGGTTATGATTTCGTTTAGGACCTTGAGCGTGGCTGAAGTGCCCCAGTGACCAGCTCGGAAACCGGATTGCACAGCGGAGAAGGTACAGTCGGATTCAAAATGGTCAGTGATCTGTTTATTAACTTGGCTTTCGAAGACTTTAGATAAGCAGGGCAGGATGGATATACAGTTGAAGTCAGAAGTTTACATACACTTAGGTTGGAGTCATTAAAACTCGTTTTTTCTACCACTCCACAAATTTCTTGTTAGTGTAACGGATGTGAAATGGCTAGCTAGTTAGCGATGGTGCGCGCTAATAGCCTTTCAGTCGGTGACGTCACTCGCTTTGAGACCTTGAAGTAGTGGTTCCCCTTGCTCTGCAAGGGCCGCGGCTTTTGTGGAGCGATGGGTAACAATGCTTCGTGGGTGACTGTGGTTGTCTGTGTGCAGAGGGTCCCTGGTTCGAGCGAGGGGGCGGACGTAAAGTTATACTGTTACATTAACAAACTATAGTTTTGGCAAGTCGGTTAGGACATCGTGCATGACACAAGTAATTTTTCCAACAATTTTTTACAGACAGATTATTTCACTTATAATTCCCTGTATCACAATTGTCAGAAGTTTACATACAATAAGTTGACTGTACAATAAGTTGACCTTTAAACAGCTTTGAAAATTCCAGAAAATTATGTCATGGCTTTAGAAGCTTTTGATAGGCTAATTGACATAATTTGAGTCAATTGGAGGTGTACCTGTGGATGTATTTCAAGGCCTACCTTCAAACTCAGTGCCTCTTTGCTTGATGTCATGGGAAAATCAAAAGAAATCAACCATGACCTCAAATAACAAATTGTAGACCTCCACAAGTCTGGTTCATCCTTGGGAGCAATTTCCAAACGACTGAAGGTACCACGTTCATCTGTACAAACAATAGTACGCAAGTATAAACATCATGGGACCACACAGCCGTCATACCGCTCAGAAAGGAGTGTCACGAATCCCGCCGAAGATGGTGCCTCTTCCTGTTCGGGCGGCGCTCGGCGGTCGTCGTCACCGGCCTACTAGCTGCCATCGATTCTTTTCTTTTTGTTAGTTTGGGCTGATTGGGTGCACCTGTTTTGAGTTTAGTTTTGTGGGTAGGCTATTTAAGGGCAGTAAGCCCGCTGGCTTTTGTGCGGTCTTGTTTCTCTGTTATTTGGTGTTGGATTGGTATGTGGATTTATTATTTTTTCTGGACAGTTTAGTCCTGTGTTTTTGGACTCGTTTTTTCATGCGCCCGTGTGTTTAGGGCATGATCGTTTTTCTGGAAAATAACTGGAAAATAAATCCACTTTCTTGAATCCCTGCTCTCTGCGCTTGACTCCTCCACCCAGTACTCCTAGCAGCTCTGACAGAAGCCCGCACCTCATATGGAGTCAGCAGAAGCAGCGACCACCCCTCTCCCAACTATGGAGGAGCGGTCCATCATCATACAGCTGTCCTTCATCGTATCGGGTCAGCGATGGACCAGATGATGGAGAGGATGGAACGATGGGAGAGGAGTGGTCTCCCGACGCCCCCTTCAGCTCCCCTGCAGACGACACAACCCACTCCTAGTGTCATCGGCTGGGACCAGCACATTGCGTCTCACCCCCCCGAGGGAGTACGATGGAGCAGCGGCTGGTTGCCAGGGATTTCTGCTCCAGCTTGAGCTCTACCTGGCTACCGTGCGTCCGACTCCCTCGGGTGAGGAGAGTGTAAGCCTCCTTGTCTCCTGTTTGTCGGGTAGGGCCCTGGACTGGGCCAACGCAGTCTGGAACAGCCCAGACTCGGCTCGGGACCACTACTCGGAGTTCACCCGCCGGTTTCGAGCGGTGTTCGACCACCCACCGGAGGGCCGAGCGGCGGGTGAGCGTCTGTTCCACCTTAGACAGGAGACGAGGAGCGCCCAGGATTTCGCTTTAGAGTTCCGGACCTTGGCTGCTGGTGCGGGGTGGAATGACAGGGCCTTAATAGACCATTACCGTTGCAGCCTCCGGGAGGACGTCCGCCGGGAGCTAGCTTGTCGGGACACCACACTCTCCCTCGATGAACTGATAGACATGTCGATCCGACTAGATAACCTGCTAGCTGCCCGCGGGCGTTCAGAGGGGGTCCTGTCCATTCCACCTCCCAGCCCTCCCGCTCCAACTCCGATGGAGTTGGGAGGAGCTGCATCTAGGGGGACCGGAGGAGGTGGCTCCTCTTGCACCTACTGTGGCCGGAGAGGACACACTTCGGACCGGTGCTGGAGGAGTCCATCTGGGAGTCGGGATGGCAGGCGGAATACTCCTCGGCCACCCCAGGTGAGTAGGCACAAGACTCACCCAGAGCTCCCTGTTGGTCACATGTTTTTGGTAATTTTTTCCCCTGCGTTTTTCCCCTCTCTTCAGCATAAGGCGCTAGTCGACTCAGGCGCAGCTGGGAGTTTTATGGATCGCGGACTCGCCCGTAAGTTGGGTATTCCGCTGGTGCAGATAGACCCACCTTTTCCCGTGCACTCCCTAGATAGCCGACCGTTAGGGTCAGGGCTGGTCAGGGAGGCCACGATTCCGCTGGACATGGTAACCCAGGGGGATCATAGGGAGCAGATCAGTTTTTACCTTATTGATTCACCTGGGTTTCCAGTAGTGTTGGGGGTTCCCTGGCTAGCCATTCACAATCCCCTCATTTCCTGGAGACAGGGAGCTCTTCAGGGGTGGTCAGATGAGTGTTCAGGTAGGTGTGTGGGAGTTTCCATCGGTGCCACGTCGGTGGAGAGTCCAGACCAGGTTTCCACTGTGCGCATTCACCCAGAATATGCCGATTTGGCTATCGCTTTTAGTAAGAAAGAAGCGACCAAATTACCACCTCATCGACGGTGGGATTGCGTGATAAACCTCCAGGAGAGCGCTGCACTTCCCAGGAGTCACGTGTACCCATTGTCACAGGAGGAGACGTATGTCACGGAAGCTCTGGGACAAGGGTTCATTCGGCCCTCCATGTCACCCGCCTCCTCGAGTTTCTTTTTTGTGAGAAAAAAGGAGGGAGGACTGCGTCCGTGCATTGATTATCGAGGTCTAAATTCAATCACAGTGGGATTTAGTTATCCACTACCTCTCATCGCTACGGCGATGGAATCATTCCACGGAGCGCGTTTTTTCACAAAACTGGACCTCAGGAGCGCGTATAATCTGGTGCGTATTCGGGGAGGAGACGAGTGGAAAACAGCGTTTAGTACCACATCAGGCCACTATGAGTACCTCGTCATGCCGTATGGGTTGAAGAATGCTCCAGCCGTCTTCCAATCCTTTGTAGATGAGATTCTCAGGGACTTGCAGGGGCAGGGTGTGGTAGTATATATTGATGACATCTTGATCTATTCTGCCACACGCGCCGCGCATGTCTCCCTGGTGCGCAGGGTGCTTGGGCGACTGCTGGAGCATGACCTATACGTCAAGGCTGAGAAATGTGTGTTCTCCAAACCAGCCGTTTCCTTCCTGGGTTATCGCATTTCCACCTCGGGGGTGGTGATGGCGTGTGACCGCGTTAACGCCGTGCGTAATTGGCCGACTCCGACCACGGTAACAGAGGTGCAGCGGTTTTTAGGGTTTGCCAATTACTACCGGAGGTTTATCCGGGGTTTTGGCCAAGTGGCGGCGCCCATTACCTCACTGCTGAAGGGGGGGCCGGTGCGTCTACGGTGGTCGGCCGAGGCAGATGGAGCCTTCAACCAGTTGAAGGCAAGGTTTACTGAGGCTCCCGTGTTGGCGCATCCGGACCCTTCGTTAGCGTTCATAGTGGAGGTGGATGCGTCCGAGTCTGGTGTTGGAGCCGTGCTATCACAGCGCTCGGGCACGTCACCGAAGCTCCGTTCCTGTGCTTTCTTTTCTAAGAAGCTGGGTCCGGCGGAGCGGAACTATGATGTGGGGGACCGGGAGTTACTAGCTATGGTAAAAGCACTGAAGGTGTGGAGACACTGGCTTGAGGGGGCTAAATACCCTTTCCTCATCTGGGCTGACCACCGCAATCTGGAGTATATCCGAGAGGCGAAGAGACCGAATCCGCGTCAAGCTAGGTGGGCCATGTCCTTTACTCGTTTTAGATTTACGATCTCTTACCGACCAGGTTCCCTCAACACTAAGGCCGACGCGCTGTCTCGTCTCTATGACACGGATGACCGGCCCATCGATCCGACTCCCATCCTTCCAGCCTCTTGTCTGGTGGCCCCGGTGGTATGGGAGGTGGACGCGGACATCGAGCGGGCGTTGAGGGTAGAACCTGTGCCGTCCCAGTGTCCGACTGGCCTTAGGTACGTACCGCTTGGTGTTCGTGATCGATTGAGTCGGTGGGCTCATACACTACCTTCTTCGGGTCATCCGGGGATTGAGGGGACAGTGCGGGGTCTTAGGGGAAAATACTGGTGGCCCACCTTGGCTAAGGACGTGAAACTCTATGTCTCCTCCTGCTCGGTATGCGCACAGAGTAAGGCTCCTAGGCACCTGCCGAGAGGGAAGTTACAACCCCTCCCGGTTCCACAACGGCCATGGTCTCATCTATCGGTAGATTTCCTGACTGATCTTCCCCCGTCTCAGGGGAACACTACCGTTCTGGTCGTTGTGGATCGGTTTTCTAAGTCCTGTCGTCTCCTTCCATTGCCTGGTCTCCCTACGGCCCTACAGACTGCGGAGGCTCTATTTACCCACGTCTTCCGGCACTACGGGGTGCCGGAGGACATCGTATCTGATCGAGGGCCCCAGTTCACGTCCCGGGTGTGGAGGGCGTTTATGGAGCGTCTGGGGGTCTCGGTCAGCCTTACCTCTGGGTATCACCCCGAAAGTAATGGGCAGGTGGAAATAGTGAACCATGAAGTGGGTAGGTTTCTGTGTTCGTATTGCCAGGACCGGCCAGGAGAATGGGCGAGGTACGTCCCGTGGGCAGAGTTGGTCCAGAACTCACTCCGCCACTCCTCAACTAACATGTCGCCATGCCGCAATGCGTACTGGGGTACCAGCCGGTCCTGGCTCCGTGGCATCAGAGCCAGACCGAAGCTCCTGCGGTGGAGGAGTGGGTACAGCGCTCTAGGGAGACCTGGCGGGACTCTCTCAGGCAGGCCAGTGAACGGCAGAAGAAGAGCGCTGACCGCCACCGCAGTGAGGCCCCTGTGTTCGCACCAGGGGACAGGGTCTGGCTCTCGACCCGAAACCTGCCCCTCCGCCTGACCTGCCGGAAGCTGGGGCCGCAGTGTGTGGGGCCATTTAAAGTCCTGAGGAGGATAAACGAGGTGTGTTGTAGATTGCAACTCCCTTCTTACTATCGCATTAACCCCTCGTTTCATGTGTCTCTCCTCAGGCCGGTGGTAGCTGGTCCCCTTCAGGAAGGTGAGGTACCAGAGGTCCCTCCGCCCCCTCTGGATATCGAGGGGTCCCCGGCGTACACAGTACGAGCTATTCTGGACTCGAGACGCCGGGTGAGGGGCCTGCAGTACCTCGTTGACTGGGAGGGGTACGGTCCGGAGGAGAGGTGCTGGGTACCGGGGAGAGACATTTTAGATCCTTCCCTCTTGGTTGATTTCCACCGTCGCCACCCGGATTGTCCTGCGCCTCGCCCTCCGGGTCGTCCTCGAGGCCGGGGTCGGCGCGCTAGAGGGGGGGGTACTGTCACAAATCCCGCCGAAGATGGTGCCTCTTCCTGTTCGGGCGGCGCTCGGCGGTCGTCGTCACCGGCCTACTAGCTGCCATCGATTCTTTTCTTTTTGTTTCTGTTAGTTTGGGCTGATTGGGTGCACCTGTTTTGAGTTTAGTTTTGTGGGTAGGCTATTTAAGGGCAGTAAGCCCGCTGGCTTTTGTGCGGTCTTGTTTCTCTGTTATTTGGTGTTGGATTGGTATGTGGATTTATTATTTTTTCTGGACAGTTTAGTCCTGTGTTTTTGGACTCGTTTTTTCATTCGCCCGTGTGTTTAGGGCATGATCGTTTTTCCCTGTCAACTGGAAAATAAATCCACTTTCTTGAATCCCTGCTCTCTGCGCTTGACTCCTCCACCAAGTACTCCTAGCAGCTCTGACAAGGAGACGCGTTCTGTCCCCTAGAGATGAACGTACTTTGATGAGAAAAGTGCAAATCAATCCCAGAACAACAGCAAAGGACCTCGTGAAGATGCTGGAGGAAACAGGTACAAAAGTATCTATGTCCACAGTAAAATGACTGCTATATCGACATAACCTGAATGGCCACTCAGCAAGGAAGAAGCCACTGCTCCAGAACCGCCAGAAAAAAGCCAGACTACGGTTTGCAACTGCACATGGGGAGAAAGATCATACTTTTTGGAGAAATGTCCTCTGGTCTGACGAAACAAATGTCCTCTGGTCTGAGGAAACAAATATAGAACTGTTTGGCCATAACGGCCATCGTTATGTTTGGAGGATAAAGGGGGAGGTTTGCAAGCCGAAGAATACCATCCCAACCTTGAAGCACGGGGATGGCAACATCATGTTGTGGGGGTGCTTTGCTGCAGGAGGGACTGGTGCACTTAACAAAATAGATGGCTTCATGAGGGAGGAACATTTTGTGGATATACAGTGGGGCAAAAAAGTATTTAGTCAACCACCAATTGTGCAAGTTCTCCCACTTAAAAAGATGAGAGAGGCCTGTAATTTTCATCATAGGTACACTTCAACTATGACAGACAAAATGAGAAAAGAAATCCAGAAAATCACATTGTAGGATTTTTTATGAATTTATTTGCAAATTATGGTGGAAAATAAGTATTTGGTCACCTACAAACAAGCAAGATTTCTGGCTCTCACAGACCTGTAACTTCTTCTTTAAGAGGCTCCTCTGTCCTCCACTCATTACCTGTATTAATGGCACCTGTTTGAACTTGTTATCAGTATAAAAGACACCTGTCCACAACCTCAAACAGTCACACTCCAAACTCCACTATTGCCAAGACCAAAGAGCTGTCAAAGGACACCAGAAACAAAATGGTAGACCTGCACCAGGCTGGGAAGACTGAATCTGCAATAGGTAAGCAGCTTGGTTTGAAGAAATCAACTGTGGGAGCAATTATTAGGAAATGGAAGACATACAAGACCACTGATAATCTCCCTCGATCTGGGGCTCCACGCAAGATCTCACCCCGTGGGGTCAAAATGATCACAAGAACGGTGAGCAAAAATCCCAGAACCACACGGGGGGACCTAGTGAATGACCTGCAGAGAGCTGGGACCAAAGTAACAAAGCCTACCATCAGTAACACACTACGCTGCCAGGGACTCAAATCCTGCAGAGAGCTGGGACCAAAGTAACAAAGCCTACCATCAGTAACACACTACGCTGCCAGGGACTCAAATCCTTTTACCACCTTAGTTTGTGGGATCTTGATTTTGTATAGTTACTGTGTAGTCTGCAGAACTTGACGTTCGTTTTGTATTTTGTTGTTTTTTTGGTGTTCATTTTAATAAAATAAGATGTTTGCCTACCACGCTGCACCTTGGTTTCCTCATTCAAACGACGGGCGTAACATTGTTGAAATTATCGTGGATTTATTGGTGGTGGCAGTGTTTCCTAGCCTCAGTGCAGTGGGAAGCTGGGAGGAGGTGCTCTTATTCTCCATGGACTTTACAGTGTCCCAAACACTTTTGGAATTAGTGCTCCAGGATGCACATTTCTGATTAAAATAGCTAGCCTTAGCTTTCCTAACTGACTGTTTATATTAGTTCCTAACTTCCCTGAAAAGTTGCAAATCACGGGGGCTATTTAATGCTACTGCAGAACGCCACAGGATGTTTTGTGCTGGTCAAGGGCAGTCAGGTCTGGACTGAACCAAGGGCTATATCTGTTCTTAGTTCTACATTTTTTGAACGGGGCATGCTTATTTAAGATGGTGAGCACTTTTAAAGAACAACCAGTCATCCTCTACTGCCGGGATGAGGTCAATATCCATCCAGGATAACCGGGCCAGGTCAATTAGAAAGGCCTGCTCGCAGAAGTGTTTTAGGGAGCTTTGACAGTGATGAGGGGTGTACATTTGACAGCGGACCCATAACGGAAGCAGGCAATGAGGCAGTGATCGCTGAGATCCTGGTTGAAAAAGGTAACATTCTGTACTGTCACCTAATATGAAACGTTCTATCTCAAATCCAAAATGCTGGAGCATAGCACCAAATGTAAAACTGTAAGCTTCACTGTCCAAACACATATGGTATGGACTATGTGTGTCTGGTAAACAGATGTGGATCTGGTGAATAGTTATCACTTGTTGACCAACTACAGGAATACTGACCTCAGAGTCTCCAGTTTACAGTGGGGATTCCCCAGTCCAGCAGAGAGCAGCTTCACTCCTGAATCCTTCAGGTCATTGTTACTCAGGTCCAGCTCTCTCAGGTGTGAGGGGTTAGAACTGAGAACTGAGGCCAACACTTTACAGGATGTGTCTGTGAGTTTACAGCCAGTGAGTCTGCAAACACAGAAGAAATACAATGACAGACAGGTTGTATTAAAATGTTACGCTTAGCTTTCCCTGCTTACACTGTAACCTGTGCACAAATAATGTGTTGGGTTTGACCTCAGAGCTGAGACCAGAGAAGCACAGCCTTCCTCTGTGACTAGACAGCCTGACAGCCTGCAAAGAGTCAAATCATATTAAAATCACACTGATATTCTTTGGTGGGGAAAATAGTGGCAGTATATTTTTTCAACATGTTCAGATACAACATTGTCCTGAAACCTGCAATATCTATTCATAAATCAATGTATCATTATTATAAATGACAAATTATCAAACTATTGCTTGTGGATAGAAAAATGCATATTACAAATATTTGAGTAGACTGACCAGACCAGTTTAAAAAGCAGTATCAGTCAAAAGACAGTGAGGTATCAGATTTAGATTGTATTGAGTATACAGTCCACACCATATCTATTTTGACAGTGAAGCTAACATTTTAAATGTGGCTTTATAATCCAGCATTTTGGATTTCAGATCAAATGTTTCATATGAGGTGACAGTATATAATGTCACATTTTATTTGAGGGTATTTTAATACATATCTGTTTCACCATTTAGAAATGAAAGCACTTTATGTATCTAGTCCCCCTATTTGAAGAAGTCATAAGTATTCTGACCAATTAGCTCATAGTGTATTTGTAACGGTTTCTCTCCTCCTCTTCGTCTGAAGAGGAGTAGGGATCAGACCAAAATGCAGCGGGTTGTGAAGACATAATGAATATTTATTAACAGAAACGACGAAACACAAAAACTCTTTAACAAACTACAAAACGACGTAGACTGACCTAAAACATGAGAACTTACAAATACACGAAGAACGCACGAACAGGTACAGACTACAAACCAACGCTACAGTCCCGTGTGGTACGAACATACATACAGACACGGAAGACAAACACCCACAAAACACACGTGAATCCCAGGCTGCCTAAGTATGATTCTCAATCAGGGACAACGATTGACAGCTGTCTCTGATTGAGAATCATACCCGGCCGAACACAGAAAATAACACATGGACAACCCACCCCAACTCACGCCCTGACCAACTAAATAAATACAAGAAAAAGGAAAAACAGGTCAGGAACGTGACAGTATTATAGTAGTCAAAAGTTTAGTATTTGGTCCCATATTCCTTGAACGCAATGACAACATCAAGCTTGTGACTCAAACTTGTTCAGTTTGTTTTGGTTGTGTTTTGCCCAATATTAAAATGGTGGATGATGACTGGAGAAATTTTCTTTATAAGTGAGTAGATAACATGTTTCTAAACACCACTAGATTAATCCTGATGATGCCATGATTAAGACAAATCATGAAATAATCATGAATAATGATGAGTGAGAAAGTTAGAGGCTACATCAAAACATGCTAACCTCTCACCATTACCAATAACAGAGGCTACAACAAAACATGCTAACCTCTCACCATTACCAATAACAGAGGCTACAACAAAACATGCTAACCTCTCACCATTACCAATAACAGAGGCTACATCAAAACATGCTAACCTCTCACCATTACCAATAACAGAGACTACATCAAAACATGCTAACCTCTCACCATTACCAATAACAGAGACTACAACAAAACATGCTAACCTCTCACCATTACCAATAACAGAGGCTACAACAAAACATGCTAACCTCTCACCATTACCAATAACAGAGGATACAACAAAACATGCTAACCTCTCACCATTACCAATAACAGAGGCTACAACAAAACATGCTAACCTCTCACCATTACCAATAACAGAGGCTACAACAAAACATACTAACCTCTCACCATTACCAATAACAGAGGCTACAACAAAACATGCTAACCTCTCACCATTACCAATAACAGAGACTACAACAAAACATGCTAACCTCTCACCATTACCAATAACAGGGGAGATTAGCATTTATACTGATATTTGTGCCTCTATAACTTTGTTATTCATCATTATTCACTATTCATATCTAAAACGGTAAAATGTATGTATGAATTCCCTCAAATAAAAGGTGACATTCTGTACTGTCACCTAATATGAAACATTCTATCTCAAATCCAAAATGCTGGAGCATAACACCAAATGTAAAACTGTAAGCTTCACTGTCCAAACACATATGGTGTGGACTATGTGTGTCTGGTAAACACATGTGGATCTGGTGAATAGTTATCACTTGTTGACCAACTACAGGAATACTGACCTCAGAGTCTCCAGTTTACAGTGGGGATTACCCAGTCCAGCAGAGAGCAGCTTCACTCCTGAATCCTTCAGGTCATTGTTACTCAGATCCAGCTCTCTCAGGTGTGAGGGGTTTGACCTCAGAGCTGAGACCAGAGAAGCACAGCCTTCCTCTGTGACTAGACAGCCTGACAGCCTGCAAAGAGTCAAATCATATTAAAATCACACTGTTATTCTTTGGTGGTGAAAATAGTGGCAGTATAACCTTTTAACATTTTCAGATACATCAGCGTCCTGAAACCTGCCATATCTACTCATAAATGAATGTTTCATTATTTGAAATGACAAATTATCAAAGTGTTAATTGTAGAGAGAAAAATATATAGTACAAATATTATAGTAGACTGACCAGACCAGTTTAAAAAGCAGTATCAGTCAAAAGACAGACAGTGAGGTATCAGATTTAGATTGTATTGAGTAAACAGTCCACACCATATCTATAATGACAGTGAGGTATCAGATTTAGATTGTATTGAGTATACAGTCCACACCATATATATTATGACAGTGAAGCTAACATTTTAAATGTGGCTCTATTCTCCAACATTTTGGATTTCAGATCAAATGTTTTATATGAGGTGACATTGACACATTTGCAGTTTGTTTTGGTTATGTTTTGCCCAATAGAAACTCAATGGTGGATGATAACTGGAGTCATTTTCTTTATAAGTGAGTAGATACCATGTTTCTAAACACTACTAAATTAACCCTGATGATGCCTTGATTAATACAAATCATGAATAATTCATGAATAATAATGAGTGAGAAAGTTACATAGGCTACAACAAAACATGCTAACTTCTCACCATTACCAATATCAGAGGCTACAACAAAACATGCTAACCTCTCACCATTACCAATAACAGAGACTACAACAAAACATGCTAACCTCTCACCATTACCAATACCAGAGACTTCAACAAAACATGCTAACCTCTCACCATTACCAATAACAGAGGCTACAACAAAACATGCTAAATTCTCACCATTACCAATAACAGAGGCTACAACAAAACATGCTAACCTCTCACCATTACCAATAACAGAGACTACAACAAAACATGCTAACCTCTCACCATTACCAATAACAGAGGCTACAACAAAACATACTAACCTCTCACCATTACCAATAACAGAGGCTACAACAAAACATGCTAACATCTCACCATTACCAATAACAGAGGCTACAACAAAACATACTAACCTCTCACCATTACCAATAACAGAGGCTACAACAAAACATGCTAACCTCTCACCATTACCAATAACAGAGGCTACAACAAAACATGCTAACCTCTCACCATTACCAATAACAGAGACTACATCAAAACATGCTAACCTCTCACCATTACCAATAACAGAGACTACAACAAAACATGCTAACCTCTCACCATTACCAATAACAGAGGATACAACAAAACATGCTAACCTCTCACCATTACCAATAACAGAGGCTACAACAAAACATGCTAACCTCTCACCATTACCAATAACAGAGGCTACAACAAAACATGCTAACCTCTCACAATTACCAATATATGTGAATATGTCCAAATAATGAAGACTTCTTCAAATGGGAGACTACGGTGCCTTGCAGAGGTATTCATCACCCTTGGTGTTTTTCCTATTTTGTTTCATTACAACATGTCATTTAAATAGATTATATTTGGATTTCATGTAATGGACAAACACAAAATAGTCCAAATTGGTCAAGAGAAATTTAAAAAAATTAAATTAAAAACAGAAAACTGGTGCGTTCATATGTATTCACCCCCTTTGCTATGAAGCCCCTAAATAATATCTGATGCAACCAATTACCTTCAGAAGTCACATAATTAGTTAAATAAAGTCCACCTGTGTGCAATCTAAGTGTGACATGATCTGTCACATGATCTCAGTATATATACACCTGTTCTGCAAGGCCCCAGAGTCTACAACACCACTAAGCAAGGGACACCACCAAGCAAGCGGCACCATGAAGACCAAGGAGCTCTCCAAACAGGTCAGGGACAAAGTTGAGGAGAAGTACAGATCAGGGTTGGGTTATAAAAAAATATCTGAAACTTTGAAAATCCCATGGAGCACCATTAAATCAATTATTAAAAAAATTGAAAGAATATGGCACCACAACAAACCTGCCAAGAGAGGGAAAACTCATGAACCAGGCAAGGAGGGCATTAATCAGAGGCAACAAAGAGACCAAAGATAACCCTGAAGGAGCTGCAAAGCTCCACAGCAGAGATTGGAGTATCTGTCCATAGGACCACTTTAAGCCGTACACTACACAGAGCTGGGCTTTACGGAAGTGTGGCCAGAAAGAAATACATTGCTTTAAAAAAAAAAATAAGCAAACACGTTTGGCATTCGCCAAAAGGCATGTGGGAGACTCCCCAAACATATGGAAGAAGGTACTCTGGTCAGATGATACTAAAATTGAGCTTTATGGCCATCAAGGGAAACGCTATGTCTGGCACAGACCCAACACCTCTCATCACCCCGAGAACACCATCCCCACAGTGAAGCATGGTGGTGGCAGCATCATGCAGTGGGGATGTTTTTCATCGGCAGGGACTGGGAAACTGGTCAGAATTGAAGGAATGATGGATGGCGCTAAATACAGGGAAATTCTTGAGGGAAACCTGTTTCAGTCTTCCAGAGATTTTGAGACTGCTAAAGCAACACTCGAGTGGTTTAAGGGGAAAAATGTAAATGTCTTGGAATGGTCAAAGCATAGACCTCAATCCAATTGAGAATCTGTGGAATGACTTTCAGATTGCGGTACACAAGCGGAGCCCATCCAACTTGAAGGAGCTGGAGCAGTTTTGCCTTGAAAAATGGTCAAACATCCCAGTGGCTAAATGTGCCAAGCTTATAGAGACAAACCCCAAAAGACTTGCAGCTGTAATTGCTACAAACGGTGGTTCTACAAAGTATTGACTTTGGGGGGTGAATAGTTATGTACAAGTTCTCTGTTCTTATTATTTATCGGTTGTTTAACAAGAAAACATATTTAGCATCTTCAAAGCGGTAGGAATGTTGTGTACATCAACTGATACAAACCCCCAAAACATCTATTTTAATTACAGGTTGTAAGGCAATTTTTGGGGGGAAAATGCCAAGGGGGGTGAATACTTTAGCAAGCCACTGTACATACATAAAGTGGTTTCATTTCTAAAAGGTAAAACATATATGAATCATCTCAAATAAAAGGTGACATTCTGTACTGTCACCTAATACGAAACAGTCTACCTAAAATCCAAAATGCTGGAGCATAGCACCAAATGTAAAACTGTAAGCTTCACTTTCCAAACACATATGGTGTGGACTATGTGTGCCTGGTAAACACATGTGGATCTGGTGAACAGTTATCACTTGTTGACCAACTACAGGAATACTGACCTCAGAGTCTCCAGTTTACAGTGGGGATTACCCAGTCCAGCAGAGAGCAGCTTCACTCCTGAACCCTGCAGGTCATTGTTACTCAGGTCCAGCTCTCTCAGGTGTGAGGGGTTTGACTCCAGAGCTGAGACCAGAGAAGCACAGCCTTCCTCTGTGACTAGACAGCCTGACAGCCTGACAAAGAGTCAAATCATATTAAAATCACACTGATATTCTTTGGTGGTGATAATAGTGGCAGTATATATTTTCAACTCATTCAGATACATCAGTGTCCTGAAACCTGCCACATATCTATTCATAAATGGATGTTTCATTATTTGAAATGACAAATGATCAAAGTATTGCCTGCAGATAGAAACATGTATAGTACAAATATTTGAGTAGACTGACCAGACCAGTTTAAAAAGCAGTATCAGTCAAAAGACAGACAGTGAGGTATCAGATTTAGATTGTATTGAGTATACAGTCCACACCATATCTATTTTGACAGTGAGGTATCAGATTTAGATTGTATTGAGTATACAGTCCACACCATATCTATAATGACAGTGAGGTATCAGATTTAGATTGTATTGAGTATACAGTCCACATCATATCTATTTTGACAGTGAAGCTAACATTTTAAATGTGTCTCTGTACTCCAACATTTTGGATTTCAGATCAAATGTTTCATATGAGGTGACAGTATATAATGTCACCTTTTATTTGAGGGTATTTTAATACAAATCTGTTTCACCATTTAGAAATGAAAGCACTTTATGTATCTAGTCCCCCCATACTTTGATAATTTGAAGAAGTCGTAAATATTCTGATCAATTTACATAGTGTATTAAAGTAGTCAAATGTGTAGTATTTGGTTCCAAACTCATTGGTTGCATTCAACAAGTTAGTAGAATCACAGATATGGGACCAAATACTAAAAGTATGACTATTTTAATACAATATATGTGAATATGTCCAAATAATGAAGACTTCTTCAAATGGGAGAACTACAGTGCCTTGCAAAGGTATTCATCACCCTTGGCGTTTTTCCTATTTTGTTGCATTACAACATGTCATTTAAATAGATTATATTTGGATTTCATGTAATGGACAAACACAAAATAGTCCAAATTGGTCAAGAGAAATTTAAAAAAATAAAAAACTTGATTAAAAACAGAAAAGTGGTGCATTCATATGTATTCACCCCCTTTGCTATGAAGCCCCTAAATAAGATCTTGTGCAACCAATTACCTTCAGAAGTCACATAATTAGTTAAATAAAGTCCACCTGTGTGCAATCTAAGTGTGACATGATCTGTCACATGATCTCAGTGTATATACACCTGTTCTGAAAGGCCCCAGAGTCTACAACTCCACTAAGCAAGCGGCACCATGAAGACCAAGGAGCTCTCCAAACAGGTCAGGGACAGAGTTGTGGAGAAGTACAGATCAGGGTTGGGTTATAAAAAAATATCTGAAACTTTGAAAATCCCACGGAGCACCATTAAATCCATTATTAAAAAATGGAAAGAATATGGCACCACAACAAACCTGCCAAGAGAGGGAAAACTCACGAACCAGGCAAGGAGGGCATTAATTAGAGAGGCAACAAAGAGACCAAAGATAACCCTGAAGGAGCTGCAAAGCTCCACAGCAGAGATTGGAGTATCTGTCCATAGGACCACTTTAAGCCATACACTCCACAGAGCTGGGCTTTACAGAAGTGTGGCCAGAAAAAAATCCATTGCTTGAAGAAAAAAATAAGCAAACACATTTGGTGTTAACCAAAAGGCATGTGGGAGACTCCCCAAACATATGGAAGAAGGTACTCTGGTCAGATGAGACTAAAATTGAGCTTTATGGCCATCAAGGGAAACGCTATGTCTGGCACAGACCCAACACCTCTCATCACCCCGAGAACACCATCCCCACAGTGAAGCATGGTGGTGGCAGCATCATGCAGTGGGGATGTTTTTCATCGGCAGGGACTGGGAAACTGGTCAGAATTGAAGGAATGATGGATGGCGCTAAATACAGGGAAATTCTTGAGGGAAACCTGTTTCAGTCTTCCAGAGATTTGAGACTGGGACGGAGGTTTAAGCTAAAGCAACACTCGAGTGGTTAAAAGGGAAAAATGTAAATGTCTTGGAATGGTCAAGTCAAAGCATAGACCTCAATCCAATTGAGAATCAGTGGAATGACTTACAGATTGCGGTACACCAGCGGAGCCCATCCAACTTGAAGGAGCTGGAGCAGTTTTGCTTTGAAAAATGGTCAAACATCCCAGTGGCTAAATGTGCCAAGCTTATAGAGACAAACCCCAAAAGACTTACAGCTGTAATTGCTACAAAAGGTGGTTCTACAAAGTATTGACTTTGGGGGTGAATAGTTATGCACAAGTTCTCTGTTCTTATTATTTATTGGTTGTTTAACAAGAAAACATATTTAGCATCTTCAAAGTGGTTGGAATGTTGTGTACATCAACTGATACAAACCCCCAAAACATCTATTTTAATTACAGGTTGAAGGCAATTTTGGGGGGGGGAAATGCCAAGGGGGGTGAATACTTTTGCAAGCCACTGTACATACATAAAGTGCTTTCATTTCTAAAAGGTAAAACATATATGAATCCTCTCAAATAAAAGGTGACATTCTGTACTGTCACCTAATACGAAACATTCTACCTAAAATCCAAAATGCTGGAGCATAGCACCAAATGTAAAACTGTAAGCTTCACTTTCCAAACACATATGGTGTGGACTATGTGTGTCTGGTAAACACATGTGGATCTGGTGAACAGTTATCACTTTTTGACCAACTACAGGAATACTGACCTCAGAGTCTCCAGTTTACAGTGGGGATTCCCCAGTCCAGCAGAGAGCAGCTTCACTCCTGAATCCTTCAGGTCATTGTTACTCAGATCCAGCTCTCTCAGGTGTGAGGGGTTTGACTCCAGAGCTGAGACCAGAGAAGCACAGCCTTCCTCTGTGACTCCACAGCCTGACAGCCTGACAAAGAGATCACCATGACTTCAAAAACACACTTAATCTAACACCAGTAGTGTAGAAGGACAATGGCAGATGCATTTGGTTTATTCTCTCTAACAATATATAGATTCATCTTCCATCTCCTAGAACTATGTGGTCATATTGTTATACTAATGTGAAAATCAATGCATTTATTTAATATATTTTTCAATATAACATTATAAACATATTATAATACATCATTTTCTCTAAACTGGATAATGCTTCCTGATGGTTAGTTCTGATATGTCATTTTATTTACTCACAGAGCAGCTCTGGAGGCTTTGACCACTGGCAGCAGCCTCAGAAGACCTTCCTCTGATCTGGAGTATTTCTTCAGGTCAAACACATCCAGCTCCTTTTCCGAAGTCAGCAACACAAAGACCAGAGCTGACCACTGTGCAGGTGACAGGTTGGGTTTTGAGAGACTTCCTGAGCTCAGGAAGCTTTGGATCTCCTCCACTAGAGAATGGTCATTCAGTTCATTCAGACAGTGGAACAGATTGATGCTCCTCTCTGGAGAGAGATTCTCCCCGATCTTCTTCTTGATGTACTTGACTGTTTCTTCATGGCTCTGTAAGCTGCTTCTTGTCTTTGTCAGTAGACCTCGTAAGTGCTTCTGATTGGACTTCAGTGAGAGGCCCAGAAGGAAGCGGAGGAAAAGGTCCAGGTTTCCCGTCTCACTTTGTAAGGCTTTATCCACAGCACTCTTGTAGAAAGTAATTTCAGACTTGTCGTTTGTTTGCAGTTTGTCCATTAGATTCTCATTGTTGTTGATGAATGAGAGGAACACATATACAGCAGCCAGAAACTCCTGAATGCTCAGATGAACAAAGCAGTACACCTTGTCCTGGTACAGCCCACATTCCTCTTTAAAGAGCTGTGTGCACAATCCTGAGTACACTGAGGCTTCATTGACATCAACGCCAGCCTCTTTCAGGTCTTCTTCATAGAAAATCAGATTGCCATTCACAAGCTGTTGAAAAGCCAGTTTTCCCAGTGACAGAATGCTCTCTTTATTCCAGTGTGGACCTGTCTCTTCTTTCCCAAGATACTTTTCACTCTTCTGTTTGGTATGAAACACCACAAGGTGTGTGTACATCTCAGTCAGAGTCTTGGGCATCTCTTCTCTCTTATGTTCCAGCATGTGTTCAAGGACTGTTGCAGAAATCCAACAGAAGACTGGAATGTGGCACATGATGTGGAGGCTCCTTGATGTCTTTATGTGTGAGATGATTCTGCTGGCCAGGTCCTCATCACTGAATCTCTTCCTGAAGTACTCCTCCTTCTGTGGGTCATTGAACCCTCGTACCTCTGTCACCTGGTCAACACACACTGAAGGGATCTTACTGGCTGCTGCAGGTCGGGTAGTTATCCAGAGGAGAGCAGAGGGAAGCAGATTTCCCTTGATGAGATTTGTCAGCAGAACATCCACTGAGGTTGACTCTGTGACGTCCCAACAGATCTTGTTCTTCTGGAAGTCTAGGGGCAGTCGGCACTCATCCAGACCATCAAAGATGAACAGAACTTTGTACTTGTCGTAGTTGGAGATTCTTGATTCTTTGGTTTCCATTGAGAAGTGATTGAGGAGTTCAATGAAAGTGTGTTTGTCCTCTTTCATCAAATTCAGCTCCCGGAAAGGGAATGAAAATACAAACTGGACATCCTGATTTGCTTTTCCTTCAGCCCAGTCCAGAATGAACTTCTGCACAGAGACTGTTTTTCCAATGCCAGCGACTCCCTTTGTCAGCACAGTTCTGATAGGTTTGTCTTGTCCAGTTAAGGGTGTGAAGATGTCGTTACATTTGACTGCAGTCTCTGGTCTTGCTTGTTTCCTGGTTGTTGTCTCAATCTGTCTCAGCTCATGTTCATTATTGACCTCTCCTGTTCCACCCTCTGTGATGTAGAGCTCTGTGTAGATCTTATTGAGAAGTGTTGCGTTTCCTTGTTTAGCGATCCCCTCAAATACACATTGAAACTTCTTCTTTAGATTAGATTTGAGTTCACGTTGGCAAATCACAGCAAGCTCATCTGAATGAAGAAATAACACAGAGGATTTTAATATTACGTCTGTTTTAAGGCCTACAGTATTGAAGGACTGTTATAAAGTTTTAGATTATAATCATTTATTCTATTAACCTCTTTGGGCTGCAGGGGCAGTATTGAGTAGCCTGGATAAAAGGTGCCCATTTCAAACGGCCTCGTACTCAATTCTTGCTCGTACAATATGCATATTATTATTACTATTGGATAGAAAACACTCTCTAGTTTCTAAAACCGTTTGAATTATATCTGTGAGTAAAACAGAACTCATTTTGCAGCAAACTTCCTGACAGGAAGTGGAAAATCTGAAATCGATGCTCTGTTCTAGGGCCTGCCTATAAATGTCCTTGATATTTATTAGTATACATGCACTTCATACGCCTTCCACTAGATGTCAACAGGCAGTGAGAGAAGAAATGGAGTGTATAACATCATCTGAGGTCGAATAAAAGCTCTTGGCATGACCCCAATTTCCTGTTTTCTGGAACGCGCGAGAAGTGACCTGGTATTACCTTCTGTAAAGCTGTCGTTATAGACGACTAATATCTCCGGCTTTGATTTTATTTGATAAATGTGACAATATCATCGTAAAGTATGTTTTTTCAATATAGTTTTATTAGATTATTGAAATTTTTTCGGGACGTTAGGCGTGTTGCTTTGTCTGCATATGTTCAGGAAGGAGAGCTTTGCGCCACTTGGCTAGCTTTCCGTGCTAATTGACTGGAGAAGAGGACATTCTAAATCCAAACAACAATTGTTCTTGACAAAGGACCCCTTGTACAACATTCTGATGGAAAATCATCAAAAGTAGGACCCATTTTATGATGCTATTTCATATATCTGTCGAACATGTTGTACTAGTAGTTTGCGCCCAGAGTTTGGGCACTCTCTCGCTATAACTAAGCTGGATGTCGTAATGAAGTTATTTTTAGAATTCTAACACGGCGATTGCATTAATAACTAGTGTATCTATCATTTCCTTTACAACATGTATTTTTTAGTCATGTTTATGAATAGTTATTTGGTCAGAATATGTGAGTGTCAGAAAAATATCCGGACGTTGTGGGAAAAAGATGCTACGTTAGCACAATGTATAACCACTGATTTCAGCTCTAAATATGCACATTTTCGAACAAAACATAAGTGTATTGTATAACCTGATGTTATAGGACTGTCATCTGATGAAGCTTATCAAGGTTAGTCAAAAATTATATATCTTTTGCTGGTTTGTTACGATCGCTAACTTTTGCTGCTGGTAAATGGCTTGTGTTTCTGGCTATTGTGGTAAGCTAATATAATGCTATATTGTGTTTTCGCTGTAAAACGCTTAAGAAATCGGAAATATTGGCTGGAATCACAAGATGCCTGTCTTTCATTTGCTGTACACCATGTATTTTTCAGAAATGTTTTATGATGAGTATTTAGGTATTTGACGTTGGTGTCTGTAATTACTCTGGCTGCTTCGGTGCCATTTCTGACGGTAGCTGTGATGGTAGCTGCAATGTAAAACTGATTTATAGCTCAAATATGCAAATTTTTCGAACAAAACATAGATTTATTGAATAACATGTCATAAGACTGTCATCTGATGAAGTTGTTTCTTGGTTAGTTTGGTTGGTTCTTGGTTAGTTTGGTTGGTTCTTGGTTAGTTAGGTTGGTTTTGTGCATGCTACCTGTGCTGTGAAAAATGTCTGTCCTTTCTTGTATTTGGTGGTGAGCCGACGTCGGGCTTGCAGCCAGAAGAAGTTTCTTTTCTTAACTGACTGTATAAATGTGTAAATGTTTTCATAATGCATTACAGACTGGTGTGACTGATTATATTATTAGTAGTATTATTAATGGTATTATTAATGTTCTCTCTCTCTAAATTAGTCACCACAACACATCCCTGCTGCTACTTGATGAGGTCACTAGGTGTTGTGTTAAGGCTGCTACAATATCATTGAGTTACACAGCTACTTTAGCTGTACTTTAGCTACAGCTTTTAAATGTTATAAAACAGCATTCAACATGAGGCAGACAGATCTTACATTTCTCCAGTGTGTCAGCAAGATCCTTCTGGTTCATTTTCCTCAGGACGTGCAGTGTGATCTTCAGAGCCCCCTCTCTGGCACTGCTCTCCTGCTTCTCATCTTCAGCATCCACCACTTCCTTATCCTGCTTCTGACTCTCAAAGCCTTCTGGGAGTTCTGGACTAAGAATCCTCTTGAACATCTTCAGCTCGTTCTTCACAAATGTCATAATTTTCTCTTCAAGCATCTGGAATAAATTAAGTAAATGAGTTAAGCAAGAGAATAAATGTTTCTCATTAACACATGAATTAATGATTGACAGATCAACTTTACTTGAGGTAAACAAAAACAAATGTACATAACAGGACCACATACACTGAATATGGAGGCCAGGTCTGTTTGATGACTCTGGGAAGACTGACCACTGAGAATCTCTGACTCTGATCTCTCCTGTTGGTTTCTGTGGACAAAACATGAGATTACATCTCCTCATCCTGGGAGTACACACACACACACACACACACACACACACACACACACACACACACACACACACACACACACACACACACACACACATACACACAAACACACATGGAGGGAATGTTGTGATTTTTTAATATTGTTTTAGGACTAATGAAAATGGACAAAAGGATTAGTCTATGGATTATGAAAACAACAAAAATAAATGGGAAAATGGGAGAGGAGAAATGACTAGAGACAGTGTTGTTTAACTCACTGACCATGACCCATGAGTTCTTCTTACCTTTGTTCAGTAGAAAAGTCTCCCTCTCTAAAGTCTATAATTTGATACATAGACCGGTCACTCTTCATGGACACACAGCTGGGTACAGGGGAGGCTGGTCTCTCCTGCTTGATTGGACTTCAACACAACAGAGACAAACATTACATCTCTGATCTACTCTGAGCTCAGATGGGGAAACAGAAGAACAGTTTCATTCCAAAATGCTATATATCCATTTTCAGAAATGTTGGTAAATTAGCTTTTATTGTTTAAAGAAGTTATGTTTATTGCTAAATGAGGAGATGGCACGTTGGTACCTGCTTCTATAAACCAATGTGGAGATGGCACGTGGATACCTGCTTCTATAAATCAATGAGGAGATGGCACGTGGGTACCTGCTTCTATAAACCAATGAGGAGATGGCACGTGGGTACCTGCTTCTATAAACCAATGAGGAGATGGCACGTGGGTACCTGCTTCTATAAACCAATGAGGAGATGGCACGTGGGTACCTGCTTCTATAAACCAATGTGGAGATGGCACGTGGATACCTGCTTCTATAAATCAATGAGGAGATGGCACGTGGGTACCTGCTTCTATAAACCAATGAGGAGATGGCACGTGGGTACCTGCTTCTATAAACCAATGAGATGGCACGTGGGTACCTGCTTCTATAAACCAATGAGGAGATGGCACGTGGATACCTGCTTCTATAAACCAATGAGATGGCACGTGGGTACCTGCTTCTATAAACCAATGAGGAGATGGCACGTGGATACCTGCTTCTATAAACCAATGAGGAGATGGCACGTGGGTACCTGCTTCTATAAACCAATGAGGAGATGGCACGTGGGTACCTGCTTCTATAAACCAATGAGGAGATGGCACGTGGGTACCTGCTTCTATAAACCAATGAGGAGATGGCACGTGGGTACCTGCTTCTATAAACCAATGAGGAGATGCAGCGCGATCTGCGTCACAAATAGAACTGACTTCTAGACGCTCGTTGGCGCGTGCGAGCAGTATGTCATTTTTAATAACGAAATTAATTTAGCGACGCGAGCGTTGTAGTCAGCCCCGCTAAAAGGCTGGTGTCGTTACTCTGCCTTCTCCGGGGGCTTGTTGAGGTAAATTTACTAACCGGGAGGGTTGAATTATGTAATTTATTGGTGGGCTGGAAGACGCACTCTTGTCTTTTCTATTCCGAGGTTGTTTACTCGCAATATCAGATATTAAGATGTTTTTTATAATGAATGTTTACTGAGGTTGAGGCTCTGACTAGTGATTATTTACCCGGTGTTCAATACCTGCTATTGAGGCGCCCTGAAAATAATATTCAAAAGATTGGTCCTTGGACACAGAGGGGTTAAACACTAAAGTTACCGTCCATCTAGTGAAGAGAGGAGAACCGGACAGAGGTAGTCAGCATCCGTCAACGAGAGAATGATGTATTGTTAGCTAAGTTAACTAGGATGCTGCTGGTATAGTAGCTAGCTAGCTTACCGAGCTGTACCGACTAGCTTGGCTAGCTAGCTGGTCGTTCTGTACCTCGTCTCGATGAAAATGACGAATCCGGTGAACCACAAATTGAAACAAGGATAGAGAGTGAAAAGGATCTGGCTACACTCATACTGTTCCTGACCATGAAGAAAAAAGCTAATTGAACAATAAACTAAGGTGTCTCAACACTGTAGTGAACTCGGTCGTTATTCTCCAAGATCACCTCAGCCAACTCTGCGCGTAACCGGACAATATGCTTGGCGCCACACCGAACGGGGACGAGGACAGTTCTGTACCGGGACGTGGACAGTTCTGTACCAGAACGCGGACATGAGCAGTGCAACACAATCAACTAAATCCAGTCTTTACATTAGTAGTATTCATTTTTTATTATTATGTTAAACAAACATTCTATGTTTTTTTATAACAACATGTTGAGATCTGGGTCCATATTGCCAAAGTGTCTCAGAGAAGAAAATTGGTCGTATAAGTGCTGAGAATAAAGACATTTTACACTTATGGGTATAAATTAAAACTATGCATGAAGTCTCTAGTCCCACCTAGTCAGCAGATATTTATGACACCTGGTGAGCTGTCCTAAGTAGTTAAGAGTTCACAGCAGGTGTCTTGATAATACTATAGAATAATGCAGTTAGTCAGTGGTTCCTGAGCCACATGTAATTGCTTTGTAGTAGTTAAAAAAATGTTTTGATATTTCTATATGATCAATCCATAAATAATATAGACCTACATGCAGCAGTGTGTCTTGTGCTTTTGACAATGATTTATGTATAATATTTATGTATAACAAGTGATACCATGTATGTCTCTCAAGCATTTTGTCTTAATTTTGGCAGATTAACTCATGTTTATTTCTGAAGATTAACTCAGGTTTTCACCCAGCGGATAAGGAGTTGGAGCTGTGGCAGGAGTCGGACCTGGGGCTGAAAGGTGGCTGGTTTGAATCCCGGGTCCGGGCGCTGGAAAAAACAGGCGGAATTGATCTGACCACTGGAGGCCTGCTACATCCTCAAAACATTCACCTTTCGTTGATCAGAACTCTAGAGGTTCTTCTTCACTGAACCCAAATATATATATTTAACTTTTAGTGGTTCCATATATTAAGGAGGTGATAGAAGCCTTTTTGGTTCTATAAGGAACCTTCTTTTCTAAGAGTGTAAAATAAACACGTTTATCTTTTGATGATTTAATTATCTACATCATGTTACTTCAAGTTGTCCCTTTGGAGCGCAACATCACGTTGTTAAATAATAATCCTAAATTGGGCGTGGCTATAAATTGGCCAATTGAAGGCATCTAGGGCGTAATATGTGTTCCATGAATATGAACATTGTTTGCAATGTTGTAGGCAACATTATTGGGGATGGACTTGATGCTACTATGCCAAAGATATTTAGAGTTGTTAAACGGGTGTGAAGAGTGTGTTGATATAACGGTAATATTGTCAAAATTCTGCTTGTAACAACCATCAGAATTGGTTAAAACAATATGAATTCCATTATATTAGGCAATAATTAAGAGTAGGCAAAGTGGTCGTGTCATGTGAAAATTCTATCAAATGTCTTCGATTGCAACGAGTACAGAACCCCTGCAGTACCTCCACAGACCCCGGATTGAGAACCCCTGCAGTACCTCCACAGACCCCGGATTGAGAACCCCTGCAGTACCTCCACAGACCCCGGATTGAGAACCCCTGCAGTACCTCCTCAGACCCCGGATTGAGAACCCCTGATTTAGCAGATGCTCTTATCCAGAGTGATTTACAGTAAGTGCATTCATCTTAAGATAGCTATTTATTTTGGAAATTAACTTAATTAATTATTCATAAAATTGTCATCTCACCTCTTAGCTTTGGTGTCATGTCCCCCAGACAGATGCATTTTAGAGGCAGGGCCCCCCCCCTCCTCTCTCTCCCCAGAGAGACTCATTTTAGAGCACTGACCCCTAAACAGAGATCCAGCATGTTGGTTGTGGTTAACACAGTGACAACTAAACAGAGATCCAGCATGTTGGTTGTGGTTAACACAGTGACAACTAAACAGAGATCCAGCATGTTGGTTGTGGTTAACACAGTGACAACTAAACAGAGATCCAACATGTTGGTTGTGGTTAACACAGTGACAACTAAACAGAGATCCAACATGTTGGTTGTGGTTAACACAGTGACAACTAAACAGAGATCCAGCATGTTGGTTGTGGTTAACACAGTGACAACTAAACAGAGATCCAACATGTTGGTTGTGGTTAACACAGTGACAACTAAACAGAGATCCAACATGTTGGTTGTGGTTAACACAGTGACAACTAAACAGAGATCCAACATGTTGGTTGTGGTTAACACAGTGACAACTAAACAGAGATCCAACATGTTGGTTGTGGTTAACACAGTGACAACTAAACAGAGATCCAGCATGTTGGTTGTGGTTAACACAGTGACAACTAAACAGAGATCCAACATGTTGGTTGTGGTTAACACAGTGATAACTAAACAGAGATCCAGCATGTTGGTTGTGGTTAACACAGTGACAACTAAACAGAGATCCAGCATGTAGGTTGTGGTTAACACAGTGACAACTAAACAGAGATCCAACATGTTGGTTGTGGTTAACACAGTGATAACTAAACAGAGATCCAGCATGTTGGTTGTGGTTAACACAGTGACAACTAAACAGAGATCCAGCATGTTGGTTGTGGTTAACACAGTGACAACTAAACAGAGATCCAACATGTTGGTTGTGGTTAACACAGTGACAACTAAACAGAGATCCAGCATGTTGGTTGTGGTTAACACAGTGACAACTAAACAGAGATCCAACATGTTGGTTGTGGTTAACACACTGACAACTAATTATTGAAGGTCAACTGTTTTATTAATTATCTCTTAGAAATAAAACATTTACTAACAGATAAATCCAAACAGTCAGGTGATTTAATGCATCACATGAACATGAAGTTGTGATTTACATCTTTTGTGTCTTTTTTCTCCATCTAGTGGTGGAACTAATAATAATAATAATAATAATGTCTCGCTTTCTCTTTTAATTATTCCTCTCATTCTAGTGTGTTGCTTTGTTCAACAGGTCTGATATTATTCTGCTGTTACTGAATTCAGTTCATAATAACAATGTAAAGTCTGTTCAGTGGTTTCATACCAAACTACACAGGAAGCAGGAGATCATTGGAATTTAGAAAACAACAAATGTTCTGATATTCTGAAAGATGATTTACAACTATGATACATTAACATTTTACAAATTGTAAAATAACCACGATATACGAATCGTATAATACGAGATATGAACAATATGTTTTTGAATTTGACTTGACTACACCCAGTTAGCGCCATTTGCATGATTGAACTGTCACGTAGCTGTCCCAGGTGAAATGGACTGTTAGATCTGAGTGTTTTACTGTAATTCACTATGCTAAAATAACACCATACATTTAATGTCTCTACACACTTTACAATAATCCCTGGGAAGATTCTTACCTTGTAGCCTGAATTCACAACCAGAACATGTCAAGTCATTGAGATATTTTCCGTTGTGCTGAGAGAGCACCTTCCTGATGACAAGTGTCTCTGTATCTATGTTCTAGCTACAGTTGATCTTTGGATGCAATAATATCTGGTCAAAGTCTAGTGACACAACACCATAGTATATCATAAACATAACAGCAGTTTAACCTTTGGCCAGTAAAGGCCATGGCATACTATAACATGTAGAATCATTATCATCCCGAGTGGCGCAGTGGTCTAAGGCACTGCATCTCAGTGTTAGAAGGGTCACTACAGACACCCTGGTTTGAATCCAGGTTGTATCACAACTGGCTGTGATTAGGAGTCCAATAGGGTGGTGCACAATTGGCCAAGCATCGTCGGGGTTTGGCCGGTGTAGGCCGTCATTGTAAATAATAATTTGTTTTAAACTGACTTGCCTAGTTAAATAAAGGTTTAACAAATGATAATAATAAATAAATGATGGATCCAGGTTCAACATACAGTATCTCTAACTTTGAAGTATGCAGTTGGGTCCAAAGTTATTGACACCCTTGATAAAGATTAACAAAAATGACTGTATAAAATACATCATTCAAATACTGAGCTATATTATATGCTAAACAAAAGGCAAATGAAATTATTTTATACTAATACAATTTCTCAGAGAAAGAGATTTTGTTTAACAAATCATACTTTTTTCTCTCAAAAAGGCAGGGGTAAAATTTGACACCCTGCTTTCAAACCTTTCAGTACCTTCCTTGTGAGGATAACAGCACTGAGCCTTTTTCTGAAGTGTTTTATGAGTTGGAAAACACATTGGGAGTGATCTTAGACCATTCCTCCATTCAGAATCATTCCAAATTGCCAACTACAGGAAGGTAAAGGCAGTGGTAGAATAAGTACTCAATTGTCATACTTGAGTAAAAGTACCTTAACAGAAAATGACTCGATTAAAAGTGAAAGTTACTCAGTAAAATACTACTTGAGTAAAAGTATCTGGCATTAAATGTACTTAAGTACAGTGGTATAAAAAGTTGAGTAAAAGTAAATGCTATTTATCAAATTCCTTATATTAAGCCAACCAGATGGTACGATTTTCATATTATTTGTAATTACGGACAGACACCAACACTCAGACATCATTTAGAAACACAGTAGTTTTGTTTCGTGAGTCCGCCAGATCAGAGGCAGTAGGGAGGCTTTATATTGATAGGTGCAATAATTCTGTCCTGCTTGAGCATTCTAAATGTAACCAGTACTTTTGTGTGTCAGGGAAAATGTACGGAGTAAAAGGTACATTATTTTCTTTAGGAATGTAGTGGAGTAAAATTAAAAGTTGTCAAAAATATAAATAGTAAAGTGAAGTACAGATACCCCAAAACACTACTTAAATTTTAATTAAGTACTTTACACCACTGGGTAAAGGTACAAATAAACACACAAAAAATAAACAAAGTTTCCTAATTGACGGGACGCTTGTAGTTTAGTAATTTTCACTCCGGTCTCTTACTACTATCCCAATGTCAACATTCTACCAACATCATACATGAATAATCCCTGGTAGGATCCTTACTACTATCCCAACTTCAACATTCTACCAACATCATACATGAATAATCCCTGGTAGGATCCTTACTACTATCCCAACTTCAACATTCTACCAACATCATACATGAATAATCCCTGGTAGGATCCTTACTACTATCCCAACTTCAACATTCTACCAACATCATACATGAATAATCCCTGGTAGGATCCTTACTACTATCCCAACTTCAACATTCTACCAACATCATACATGAATAATCCCTGGTAGGATCCTTACTACTATCCCAACTTCAACATTCTACCAACATCATACATGAATAATCCCTGGTAGAATCCTTACTACTATCCCAACGTCAACATTCTACCAACATCATACATGAATAATCCCTGGTAGGATCCTTACTACTATCCCAACTTCAACATTCTACCAACATCATACATGAATAATCCCTAGTAGGATCCTTACTACTATCCCAACTTCAACATTCTACCAACATCATACATGAATAATCCCTGGTAGGATCCTTACTACTATCCCAACTTCAACATTCTACCAACATCATACATGAATAATCCCTGGTAGGATCCTTACCTTGCAGCCTGAATTCAAAACCAGAACATGTCAAGTCGGTGAGAGTTTCCTTTGTGTTGAGAAAGAAACCTTGGGAACGGTTTATTCTCCTCCCCAATGTCAGGAAACTTTGTCATTTTTGTTTCTGATTAACTTAAGACTCCATCAGTTCTGTTAAAGTTTAGTGGCATTGACCCCATGTCAGCATCATCAGAAAACCAGTTTAACCAGTTTATCCTGTTTACCAGAAAAGCCTTGGGTTTACAATAACATCGCTGTGTAGCTACCACTTTCCTGCAGTCAGATTACCTAGTGACCTCATGGTGTAATGTTATTCATATTGTATCATTATTACCTGGAGTCCTTTCCTGCAGTCAGATTACCTAGTGACCTCATGGTGGAATGTTATTCATATTTTATCATTATTACCTGGAGTCCTTTCCTGCAGTCAGATTACCTAGTGACCTCATGGTGGAATGTTATTCATATTGTATCATTATTACCTGGAGTCCTTTCCTGCAGTCAGATTACCTAGTGAACTCATGGTGGAATGTTATTCATATTGTATCATTATTACCTGGAGTCCTTTCCTGTAGTCAGATTACCTAGTGACCTCATGGTGGAATGTTATTCATATTTTATCATTATTACCTGGAGTCCTTTCCTGCAGTCAGATTACCTAGTGACCTCATGGTGGAATGTTATTCATATTTTTTATAATTTCATAATTAATAAACATTAATTGTTTTTTAAGGCCGAAAATCCGGTGTTTCTATGCCAAATGGTGTTGTTATATTTCAGTCTTCTGTGATGAATATAAAGTGTAATATTGGGATGCAACTCAAAATGTAACACATTTCAACTCCATATCTGACATGGTACAGGTGTCTTCTTGTTTTTAAGCCCATAACCATATGTGTGAGGTGTACACCTTTGTCTCAAAGTAGATTTGTTTAAGACTTCCAACAAACACTGTGTGACCCTGATTCAGTCCACTGCATTTCAGGGTTAATCATTAACAACAAACACTGTGTGTCCCTGATTCAGTCCACTGCATTTCAAGGTTAATCATTAACAACAAACACTGTGTGACCCTGATTCAGTCCACTGCATTTCAAGGTTAATCATTAATAACAACACCGTATGAACAACTAGCCGTCTCCAGGACCAGTGATTCAAGTCTGAGGCTCTGTCCCAAGTGGAACCCTATTCCCTATGTAGTGCACTACTTTAGACCAGAGCCCTATGGCACCCTATTCCCTATATAGTGCACTACTTTAGACCAGAGCCCTATGGAACCCTATTCCCTATATAGTGCACTACTCTAGACCAGAGCCCTATGGCACCCTATTCCCTATATAGTGCACTACTTGACCAGAGCCCTATGGCACCCTATTCCCTATGTAGTGCACTACTCTGACCAGGACCTATAGGGCTGTGTAGTGCATTATGGGGAATAGGGTGCCATTTGAGGAGGGTTCATTTTGTTACCATGAATGTAAGAATGACAAACTAACAAAACTGTGTATTATTCGCCCTCTAGTGGTAGGTGGTGATAATGTCTCCGGTCTCCTCTCTCTCTCTCTCTCTCTCTCTCTCTCTCTTCGCTGCTCTCTCCGTCTCCCCCTCTACAGTCTCCACACTCCCCTCTCTCTCACAAACATAGACTCTGACCTGTCCAATGAGCTAAACGGATTAAAGAATCCCATAGTACCTAAACTCTCTCTCTCTCTCTCTCTCTCTCTCTCTCTCTCTCTCTCTCTCTCTCTCTCTCTCTCTCTCTCTCTCACACTCTCTCTCTCTCGCTCTCTTTCTCTCTCTCTCTCTCACTGTGTAGACCTGCCAGGCTGTTAGGTTAATGGATTATGGAAACCTACTGAGAATCTGCCATACAGAGAGAGTTACAAATTAACATGACTAAAATGTTTTAGTTTAAAAAAATAAAAATACATGAAACCGTGTCAAACACAATTCCATGTATGTTGTTGTCTCTCTGTTTACAGGACTAGAAATATGGCTCAATCGGGTCAATACAGCCAGAGAATGCAATATAAATCCTTAAACTTAGACTCAATCAGGTCAATACAGAGAATGAATTATATATCCTCAAACCTTAGACTCAATCAGGTCAATACAGAGAATGAATTATATATCCTCAAACATTAGACTCAATCAGGTCAATACAGAGAATGAATTATATATCCTCAAACCTTAGACTCAATCAGGTCAATACAGAGAATGAATTATATATCCTCAAACATTAGACTCAATCAGGTCAATACAGAGAATGAATTATATATCCTCAAACATTAGACTCATGTCCATCCACATGCTGGCTTCAACCAAATCCAACACCAACCCAACACTAACCCTAACTCAACACTAACCCAAACCTAAACCTAACCCAACCCTAAACCTAACCCTAACCCAACCCTAACCCAACCCTAACCCAACACTAACCCAACCCTAACCCAACACTAACCCTAACCCAACCCTAACCCAACCCTACCGTACCCTAACCCAACCTAACCCAACCCTACCCTACCGTACTCTAACCCTAACCCAACTCTAACCCAACCCAACCCTAACCCAACCCAACACTAACCCTAACCCAACCCTAACCCAACCCTAACCCAACACTAACCTAACACTAACCCAACTCTAACCCAACCCTAACCCAACCCAACCCAACACTAACCTAACCCTAACACAACCCTAACCCAACCCAACCCAACCTTAGCTCCAAGCAGTGGCACTCTGTCAATGACTTATACCAAGTTGTTTGGGTGAATATATAATAGCCTACTATATTCAATATGCCAAAAACTATTGTTTTGTTAACAGTTTCATTAATTCATTCTAATTAACTTAATCATTATGACACACCCCTCTCTATTGTCATTGGTTGCACTAATTGCACTGTTTGTCTACATAACCTGGTTCAAGTATTCATGACATCATCCTGAAGAAGGCACAGTGATGCTGAAACGTTGGTAAAAACCCAATAAATTACTGGGAGTTTATTTATGGAGTTTATACATGGAGTTTATATATGGAGTTTATACATGGAGTTTATATATGGAGTTTATACATGGAGTTAATACATGGAGTTTATATATGGAGTTTATACATGGAGTTTATATATGGAGTTTATACATGGAGTTTATACATGGAGTTTATACATGGAGTTTATATATGGAGTTTATACATGGAGTTTATACATGGAGTTTATACATGGAGTTTATACATGGAGTTTATACATGGAGTTTATACATGGAGTTTATACATGGAGTTTATACATGGAGTTTATACATGGAGTTTATATATATATTGTTAATTTTTTATAGTTTATAGTTTATTAGCCGTTAGTCAGAACCTCCATATAAAAAAAAATTCTGGGTGTTCGCCAGCTCATGTTTTTTATTGTTTGACCACTAGGTGTTATGGGTATTATGACACCTCCACTGTGGGGCTCCATAGCGCAAATGAAATGGGAGAATCTAGAGAATGCAACAATATTTGTTTCATCTTGCTGTGATGTTCTCAGTAAAATGTCATACGCTAACATCTATGAAATTAAAATCTTAGAACAATAATTTTTTACACACCCATAAGCCTTCATTTCTGATGAAAAAAACACAAATGTGAAAAGATGGTGGATATAGTGTTTTGGATAGAAACTCTTCATAAAATCTTTAAAAAATGGTCATCTTACCTCTTAGCTTTGGTCTCATGTCCCCCAGAGAGACTCATTTTAGAGGCAGGGCCCCCCTCCTCTCTCTCCCCAGAGAGACTCATTTTAGAGGCAGGGCTCCCCTCCTCTTTCTCCCCAGAGAGACTCATTTTAGAGGCAGGGCTCCCCTCCTCTTTCTCCCCAGAGAGACTCATTTTAGAGGCAGGGCTCCCCTCCTCTCTCTCCCCAGAGAGACTCATTTTAGAGGCAGGGCTCCCCTCCTCTTTCTCCCCAGAGAGACTCATTTTAGAGGCAGGGCCCCCCTCCTCTCTCTCCCCAGAGAGACTCATTTTAGAGAACTGACCCCTAAACAGAGATCCAACATGTTGATTGTGGTTAACACAGTGACAACTAATTCTTGAATGTCAATTGTTCTAGATTATTAATTATCTCTTACAAATAAAGCATTTACTAACAGATACATCCAAACAGTCAGGTGATTTAATTAATAGATAACTAACAATAATAATACCAATATAATAAGAGTTATTAATAATAATTCCTCTCATTCTAGTGTGTTGCTTTGTTCAACAGGTCTGATATTATTCTGCTGTTACTGAATTCAGTTCATAATAACAATGTAAAGTCTGTTCAGTGGTTTCATACCAAACTACACAGGAAGCAGGAGATCATTGTCATTTAGAAAACAACAAATGTTCTGATATTCTGAAAGATGATTTAGAACTATGATACATTAACATTTTTAAAAATGGTAAAATAACCACGATATACAAATCGTATAATACGATATAGGAACAACATGTTTTTGAATTTGATTTGCCTACGCCCAGTTAGCGCCATTTTGTATGATTGAACTGTCACGTAGCTGTCCCAGGTGAAATGGACTGTTAGATCTGAGTGTTTTACTGTCATTCACTACACTAAAATAACACCATACATTTAATGTCTCTACACACTTTACAAAAATCCTGGGAAGATTCTTACCTTGTAGCCTGAATTCACAACCAGAACAGTCATTGAGATATTTTCCGTTGTGCTGAGAGAGCAGCTTCCTGATGACAAGTGTCTCTGTATCTATGTTCTAGGTACAGTTGATCTTTGGATGCAATAATATCTGGTCAAAGTCTAGTGACTCAACACCATAGTATATCATAAACATAACAGCAGTTGGCCAGTAAAGGCCATGGAATACTATAAAACAGGGTTCGTCAACTAGGTTTGGCTTCGGGACTATTTGTTTCAGAGTAAAAGTCGGCGGGCCAGAACATAATTAGCATATAATATTATCACAATTAATAGGCTGAATTAATGAATATGCTGAATTAATTAACAGGCTGAATTAATGAATAGGCTGAATTAATTAACAGGCTGAATTAATGAATAGGCTGAATTAATTAACAGGCTGAATTAATGAATAGGCTGAATTAATTAACAGGCTGAATAAATGAATAGGCTGAATTAATTACTAGGCTACACTACAAATGTAACTGTCACGTTCTGACCATAGTTCTTTTGTGTTTTCTTTGTTTTAGTGTTGGTCAGGACGTGAGCTGAGTGGGCATTCTATGTTGAGTGTCTAGTTTTCCCGTTTCTGTGTTTGGCCTGATATGGTTCTCAATCAGAGTCAGGTGTTAGTCATTGTCTCTGATTGGGAAACCATATTCAGGTAGCCTGTTTTCTGTTGGGGTTTGTGGGTGGTTATTTTCAGTCTTTGTGTGTCTGCACCAGACAGAACTGTTTCGTTTCGTGTTATTTCTCGTTTATCGTTATTTTGTTTGTTTGTTTAACGTATTCTATTAAAATGGATACTTTTCACGCTGCGCCTTGGTCCTCCTCTCTTCCTCCATACGACGAACGTTACAGTAACGACATGTTTAACACATTTGATTAGTACATAATACATTAAGTGACAATAAAATAATTTAGATCTGATTAAGTTCATAAAATCCCCAATATCTCTATTCAATTATAATGTATTATCTATTTCTCTGTGTGTTGATTGGTGGGGAAAAACAGGTCTATGTAGCCTACTGTAGTCTACACTACTTTATTAATGGGTAAAACAGGTCTACGTAGCCTACTGTAGTCTACACTACTTTATTAATGGGGTAAAACAGGTCTACGTAGCCTACTGTAGTCTACACTACTTTATTAATGGGTAAAACAGGTCTACGTAGCCTACTGTAGTCTACACTACTTTATTAATGGGGTAAAACAGGTCTACGTAGCCTACTGTAGTCTACACTACATTATTAATGGGGTAAAACAGGTCTACGTAGCCTACTGTAGTCTACACTACTTTATTAATGGGGTAAAACAGGTCTACGTAGCCTACTGTAGTCTACACTACTTTATTAATGGGGTAAAACAGGTCTATGTAGCCTACTGTAGTCTACACTACTTTATTAATGGGGTAAAACAGGTCTATGTAGCCTACTGTAGTCTACACTACTTTATTAATGGGGTAAAACAGGTCTATGTAGCCTACTGTAGTCTACACTACTTTATTAATGGGGTAAAACAGGTCTACGTAGCCTACTGTAGTCTACACTACTTTATTAATGGGGTAAAACAGGTCTACGTAGCCTACTGTAGTCTACACTACTTTATTAATGAGTAAAACAGGTCTATGTAGCCTACTGTAGTCTACACTACTTTATTAATGGGTAAAACAGGTCTACGTAGCCTACTGTAGTCTACACTACTTTATTAATGGGTAAAACAGGTCTACGTAGCCTACTGTAGTCTACACTACTTTATTAATGGGGTAAAACAGGTCTACGTAGCCTACTGTAGTCTACACTACATTATTAATGGGGTAAAACAGGTCTACGTAGCCTACTGTAGTCTACACTACTTTATTAATGGGGTAAAACAGGTCTACGTAGCCTACTGTAGTCTACACTACTTTATTAATGTGGTAAAACATGTCTATGTACCCTACTGTAGTCTACACTACTTTATTAATGGGGTAAAACAGGTCTATGTAGCCTACTGTAGTCTACACTACTTTATTAATGGGGTAAAACAGTTCTACGTAGCCTACTGTAGTCTACACTACTTTATTAATGGGTAAAACAGGTCTACGTAACCTACTGTAGTCTACACTACTTTATTAATGGGGTAAAACAGGTCTACGTAGCCTACTGTGGTCTACACTACTTTATTATTGGGTAAAACAGGTCTACGTAGCCTACTGTAGTCTACACTACTTTATTAATGGGGTAAAACAGGTCTACGTAGCCTACTGTAGTCTACACTACTTTATTCATGGGTAAAACAGGTCTACGTAGCCTACTGTAGTCTACACTACTTTATTAATGGGTAAAACAGGTCTACGTAGCCTACTGTAGTCTACACTACTTTATTAATGGGGTAAAACAGTTCTACGTAGCCTACTGTAGTCTACACTACTTTATTAATGGGTAAAACAGGTCTACGTAACCTACTGTAGTCTACACTACTTTATTAATGGGGTAAAACAGGTCTACGTAGCCTACAGTGGTCTACACTACTTTATTATTGGGTAAAACAGGTCTACGTAGCCTACTGTAGTCTACACTACTTTATTAATGGGGTAAAACAGGTCTACGTAGCCTACTGTAGTCTACACTACTTTATTAATGGGGTAAAACAGGTCTACGTAGCCTACTGTAGTCTACACTACTTTATTAATGGGTAAAACAGGTCTATGTAGCCTACTGTAGTCCATACTACTTTATTAATGTCAACATTCATTCAGAACAATTAGCTTGATAACAAGAGAACATGTCGCTCTCAAAAAGTAGCAAAAGAAAGGTGGATAATGAAAATCAAAGTTTCAGGGAAGAACGGACAGAGAGATATGCATTCATCTAACCGTCTTTCTCCAATGCCAAGCCAGTGTGTCTTGTTTGCAATGAAAATGTCACCGTTTTCAAATAATTCAATCTCAGAGGGCATTATGAATCTAAGCGTGGTACATTCAAAGTGGACTTCCCGCCCCAGACAGAGGCCCAATTTAAGCATTAACTACAAGCTACAAACACGGCAGTAGAATCCTCCTTCGAGGCCTGACCCAACAACAGAAGGTCACACGGCAGTAGAATCCTCCTTCGTGGCCTGACCCAACAACAGAAGGTCACACGGCAGTAGAATCCTCCTTCGTGGCCTGACCCAACAACAGAAGGTCACACGGCAGTAGAATCCTCCTTCGTGGCCTGACCCAACAACAGAAGGTCACACGGCAGTAGAATCCTCCTTCGTGGCCTGACCCAACAACAGAAGGTCACACGGCAGTAGAATTCTCCTTCGTGGCCTGACCCAACAACAGAAGGTCACACGGCAGTAGAATCATCCTTCGTGGCCTGACCCAACAACAGAAGGTCACACGGCAGTAGAATCCTCCTTCGTGGCCTGACCCAACAACAGAAGGTCACACGGCAGTAGAATCCTCCTTCGAGGCCTGACCCAACAACAGAAGGTCACACGGCAGTAGAATCCTCCTTCGTGGCCTGACCCAACAACAGAAGGTCACACGGCAGTAGAATCCTCCTTCGTGGCCTGACCCAACAACAGAAGGTCACACGGCAGTAGAATCCCCCTTCGTGGCCTGACCCAACAACAGAAGGTCACACGGCAGTAGAATCCTCCTTCGTGGCCTGACCCAACAACAGAAGGTCACACGGCAGTAGAATCCTCCTTCGTGGCCTGACCCAACAACAGAAGGTCACACGGCAGTAGAATCCTCCTTCGTGGCCTGACCCAACAACAGAAGGTCACACGGCAGTAGAATCCTCCTTCGTGGCCTGACCCAACAACAGAAAGTCACAAGTGCCTTCCTAAAAGCATCCTGGGTTCTAACCAATCACAACATGCCCTTCACAGACACAGAGCTATTTGAGGAATTGACTACAGACAAGTCTATGGATAGCATAATTGTGTCTGTCAAACAGGTGCCCCTGTCTGCGACAACAGCCGGACACCGTTTACGTGCTCTGATGGATGACATGCATAGGATTGTTCTGGAAGGGCTCAGTCAGACTGAGCATTTTCCCCTGGCTGTTGATGAGAGAACTGTTGTTCCCCTGGCTATTGATGAGAGAACTGTTGTTCCCCTGGCTATTGATGAGAGAACTGTTGTTCCCCTGGCTATTGATGAGAGAACTGTTGTTCCCCTGGCTATTGATGAGAGAACTGTTGTTCCCCTGGCTATTGATGAGAGAACTGTTGTTCCCCTGGCTATTGATGACAGAACTGTTGTTCCCCTGGCTATTGATGAGAGAACTGTTGTTCCCCTGGCTATTGATGAGAGAACTGTTGTTCCCCTGGCTATTGATGAGAGAACTGTTGTTCCCCTGGCTATTGATGAGAGAACTGTTGTTCCCCTGGCTATTGATGAGAGTACTGACAACACAGATGTAGCACAGTTGTGTGTATATGTCTGTTATTTTCATGGAAATTACTTTAAAGAAGAGCTACTGGCACTGATTCCCCTGGAGGGACACACCACCGGGGACGTTCCCCTGGAAGGACATACCACCGGGGACGTTCCCCTGGAAGGACACACCACCGGGGACGTTCCCCTGGAAGGACACACCACCGGGGACGTTCCCCTGGAAGGACACACCACCGGGGACGTTCCCCTGGAAGGACACACCACCGGGGACGTTTCCCTGGAAGGACACACCACCGGGGACGTTCCCCTGGAAGGACATACCACCGGGGACGTTCCCCTGGAAGGACACACCACCGGGGACGTTCCCCTGGAAGGACACACCACCGGGGACGTTCCCCTGGAAGGACACACCACCGGGGACGTTCCCCTTGAAGGAAACACCACCGGGGACGTTCCCCTGGAAGGACACACCACCGGGGACGTTCCCCTGGAAGGACACACCACCGGGGACGTTCCCCTGGACGGACACACCACCGGGGACGTTCCCCTGGACGGACACACCACCGGGGACGTTCCCCTGGAAGGACACACCACCGGGGACATCCTATTCACAAAGCTGGATTAATTGTTTACACAGCATCGCTTGTCATTCGAAAAAGTCAACTCTGTGGTCTCCGACGGGGCTCCTGCTATGATGGGCAGACACAGGGGCCTGGTCAGCAGGTTGAAGGAGATCACCCCACAAATGAATGGCTGGCATTGTCTCATCCATCAGAGTGTGCTGTGTACCAGACTAAACGTGGTTTACATTGTCTCATCCATCAGAGTGTGCTGTGTACCAGACTAAACATGGTCTACATTGTCTCATCCATCAGAGTGTGCTGTGTACCAGACTAAACATGGTTTACATTGTCTCATCCATCAGAGTGTGCTGTGTGTCAGACTAAACATGGTTTACATTGTCTCATCCATCAGAGTGTGCTGTGTACCAGACTAAACATGGTCTACATTGTCTCATCCATCAGAGTGTGCTGTGTACCAGACTAAACATGGTTTACATTGTCTCATCCATCAGAGTGTGCTGTGTGTCAGACTAAACATGGTTTACATTGTCTCATCCATCAGAGTGTGCTGTGTGTCAGACTAAACATGGTTTACATTGTCTCATCCATCAGTGTGCTGTGTGTCAGACTAAACATGGTTTACATTGTCTCATCCATCAGAGTGTGCTGTGTGCCAGACTAAACATGGTTTACATTGTCTCATCCATCAGAGTGTGCTGTGTACCAGACTAAACATGGTTTACATTGTCTCATCCATCAGAGTGTGCTGTGTACCAGACTAAACATGGTCTACATTGTCTCATCCATCAGAGTGTGCTGTGTACCAGACTAAACATGGTCTACATTGTCTCATCCATCAGAGTGTGCTGTGTACCAGACTAAACATGGTTTACATTGTCTCATCCATCAGAGTGTGCTGTGTGTCAGACTAAACATGGTCTACATTGTCTCATCCATCAGAGTGTGCTGTGTACCAGACTAAACATGGTTTACATTGTCTCATCCATCAGAGTGTGCTGTGTGTCAGACTAAACATGGTTTACATTGTCTCATCCATCAGAGTGTGCTGTGTGTCAGACTAAACATGGTTTACATTGTCTCATCCATCAGAGTGTGCTGTGTGTCAGACTAAACATGGTTTACATTGTCTCATCCATCAGAGTGTGCTGTGTACCAGACTAAACATGGTCTACATTGTCTCATCCATCAGAGTGTGTCAGACTAAACATGGTTTACATTGTCTCATCCATCAGAGTGTGCTGTGTGTCAGACTAAACATGGTTTACATTGTCTCATCCATCAGAGTGTGCTGTGTACCAGACTAAACATGGTTTACATTGTCTCATCCATCAGAGTGTGCTGTGTACCAGACTAAACATGGTCTACATTGTCTCATCCATCAGAGTGTGTCAGACTAAACATGGTTTACATTGTCTCATCCATCAGAGTGTGCTGTGTACCAGACTAAACATGGTTTACATTGTCTCATCCATCAGAGTGTGCTGTGTACCAGACTAAACATGGTCTACATTGTCTCATCCATCAGAGTGTGCTGTGTGTCAGACTAAACATGGTTTACATTGTCTCATCCATCAGAGTGTGTTGTGTACCAGACTAAACATGGTTTACATTGTCTCATCCATCAGAGTGTGCTGTGTACCAGACTAAACATGGTTTACATTGTCTCATCCATCAGAGTGTGTCAGACTAAACATGGTTTACATTGTCTCATCCATCAGAGTGTGCTGTGTACCAGACTAAACATGGTTTACATTGTCTCATCCATCAGAGTGTGCTGTGTGTCAGACTAAACATGGTTTACATTGTCTCATCCATCAGAGTGTGCTGTGTCAGACTAAACATGGTTTACATTGTCTCATCCATCAGAGTGTGCTGTGTACCAGACTAAACATGGTTTACATTGTCTCATCCATCAGAGTGTGCTGTGTGTCAGACTAAACATGGTTTACATTGTCTCATCCATCAGAGTGTGCTGTGTACCAGACTAAACATGGTTTACATTGTCTCATCAATCAGAGTGTGCTGTGTGTCAGACTAAACATGGTTTACATTGTCTCATCCATCAGAGTGTGCTGTGTACCAGACTAAACATGGTTTACATGGTCTCATCCATCAGAGTGTGCTGTGTACCAGACTAAACATGGTCTACATTGTCTCATCCATCAGAGTGTGCTGTGTGTCAGACTAAACATGGTTTACATTGTCTCATCCATCAGAGTGTGCTGTGTACCAGACTAAACATGGTCTACATTGTCTCATCCATCAGAGTGTGCTGTGTACCAGACTAAACATGGTTTACATTGTCTCATCCATCAGAGTGTGCTGTGTGTCAGACTAAACATGGTTTACATTGTCTCATCCATCAGAGTGTGTTGTGTACCAGACTAAACATGGTTTACATTGTCTCATCCATCAGAGTGTGCTGTGTGTCAGACTAAACATGGTTTACATTGTCTCATCCATCAGAGTGTGTACCAGACTAAACATGGTTTACATTGTCTCATCCATCAGAGTGTGCTGTGTGTCAGACTAAACATGGTTTACATTGTCTCATCCATCAGAGTGTGTTGTGTACCAGACTAAACATGGTTTACATGGTCTCATCCATCAGAGTGTGCTGTGTGTCAGACTAAACATGGTTTACATTGTCTCATCCATCAGAGTGTGCTGTGTGTCAGACTAAACATGGTCTACATTGTCTCATCCATCAGAGTGTGCTGTGTGTCAGACTAAACATGGTCTACATTGTCTCATCCATCAGAGTGTGCTGTGTACCAGACTAAACATGGTTTACATTGTCTCATCCATCAGAGTGTGCTGTGTACCAGACTAAACATGGTCTACATTGTCTCATCCATCAGAGTGTGCTGTGTGCCAGACTAAACATGGTCTACATTGTCTCATCCATCAGAGTGTGCTGTGTACCAGACTAAACATGGTCTACATTGTCTCATCCATCAGAGTGTGCTGTGTACCAGACTAAACATGGTCTACATTGTCTCATCCATCAGAGTGTGCTGTGTACCAGACTAAACATGGTTTACATTGTCTCATCCATCAGAGTGTGCTGTGTGTCAGACTAAACATGGTTTACATTGTCTCATCCATCAGAGTGTGCTGTGTACCAGACTAAACATGGTTTACATTGTCTCATCCATCAGAGTGTGCTGTGTGTCAGACTAAACATGGTTTACATTGTATCATCCATCAGAGTGTGCTGTGTACCAGACTAAACATGGTTTACATTGTCTCATCCATCAGAGTGTGCTGTGTACCAGACTAAACATGGTCTACATTGTCTCATCCATCAGAGTGTGTCAGACTAAACATGGTTTACATTGTCTCATCCATCAGAGTGTGCTGTGTGTCAGACTAAACATGGTTTACATTGTCTCATCCATCAGAGTGTGCTGTGTACCAGACTAAACATGGTTTACATTGTCTCATCCATCAGAGTGTGCTGTGTGTCAGACTAAACATGGTCTACATTGTCTCATCCATCAGAGTGTGCTGTGTACCAGACTAAACATGGTTTACATTGTCTCATCCATCAGAGTGTGCTGTGTGTCAGACTAAACATGGTTTACATTGTCTCATCCATCAGAGTGTGCTGTGTACCAGACTAAACATGGTTTACATTGTCTCATCCATCAGAGTGTGCTGTGTGTCAGACTAAACATGGTCTACATTGTCTCATCCATCAGAGTGTGCTGTGTACCAGACTAAACATGGTTTACATTGTCTCATCCATCAGAGTGTGCTGTGTACCAGACTAAACATGGTTTACATTGTCTCATCCATCAGAGTGTGCTGTGTGTCAGACTAAACATGGTTTACATTGTCTCATCCATCAGAGTGTGCTGTGTACCAGACTAAACATGGTTTACATTGTCTCATCCATCAGAGTGTGCTGTGTACCAGACTAAACATGGTCTACATTGTCTCATCCATCAGAGTGTGTCAGACTAAACATGGTTTACATTGTCTCATCCATCAGAGTGTGCTGTGTACCAGACTAAACATGGTTTACATTGTCTCATCCATCAGAGTGTGCTGTGTACCAGACTAAACATGGTCTACATTGTCTCATCCATCAGAGTGTGTTGTGTGTCAGACTAAACATGGTTTACATTGTCTCATCCATCAGAGTGTGTTGTGTCAGACTAAACATGGTTTACATTGTCTCATCCATCAGAGTGTGCTGTGTGTCAGACTAAACATGGTTTACATTGTCTCATCCATCAGAGTGTGTTGTGTACCAGACTAAACATGGTTTACATTGTCTCATCCATCAGAGTGTGTCAGACTAAACATGGTTTACATTGTCTATTCCATCAGAGTGTGCTGTGTACCAGACTAAACATGGTTTACATTGTCTCATCCATCAGAGTGTGCTGTGTGTCAGACTAAACATGGTTTACATTGTCTCATCCATCAGAGTGTGCTGTGTACCAGACTAAACATGGTCTACATTGTCTCATCCATCAGAGTGTGCTGTGTACCAGACTAAACATGGTTTACATTGTCTCATCCATCAGAGTGTGCTGTGTGTCAGACTAAACATGGTTTACATTGTCTCATACATCAGAGTGTGCTGTGTGTCAGACTAAACATGGTTTACATTGTCTCATCCATCAGAGTGTGCTGTTTGTCAGACTAAACATGGTTTACATTGTCTCATCCATCAGAGTGTGCTGTGTACCAGACTAAACATGGTTTACATTGTCTCATCCATCAGAGTGTGCTGTGTGTTAGACTAAACATGGTCTACATTGTCTCATCCATCAGAGTGTGCTGTGTGTCAGACTAAACATGGTCTACATTGTCTCATCCATCAGAGTGTGCTGTGTACCAGACTAAACATGGTTTACATTGTCTCATCCATCAGAGTGTGCTGTGTGTCAGACTAAACATGGTCTACATTGTCTCATCCATCAGAGTGTGCTGTGTACCAGACTAAACATGGTTTACATGGTCTCATCCATTAGAGTGTGCTGTGTGTCAGACTAAATGCTGAGCTAAAAGATGTGATGGATAAAGTCATGCGCATAATCAACTTTGTCAGGGGGACATCAAGCAACACAACACCGTCTTTTCAGCAAGCTGGTGACAGAATCAGAGGAGGCCATCCAGGATGATCTCCTGCTTCACAACAACGTGCGCTGGCTGAGTAAAGGAAAAGCAAGCTGGTGACAGAATCAGAGGAGGCCATCAGGATGATCTCCTGCTTCACAACAACGTGCGCTGGCTGAGTAAAGGAAAAGCTCCAGAGCCATTCTGTCAGCTGCATGACCAGGTTGTGGGTTTTGTCAGAAAAAGTTAAATGAGGGCAGCAGCTGACCACCTTCGTATTCTGGAAATGTAGGAATTCCTCTCAGATGTTGCTTTTTTGGCGACATTCTGTAACTTAAACAGGTTAAATCTGCAGTTACAAAGAAGAGGGAAAACAGTTGTTGACTTGAGGCCTTTACTAGGAAGCTTGACTTGTTCAATATGGACTCTGGAAGGCTACTGCTCTTCAGCACACTGAAGAACAACAGGCAGAGGGACCAGACAACTTCTCCTCCAGATCTGAAGACTACAGCAGCCCAACGATATAATTTCATTTTAATGTGATATTCTCATAGTCCGCCCTGGTGCATAATTCTCCTCCCTTGCTAAGAAAACGGTACCCTCGCTGGATAAGGCCGCAATTCAAAATGAGCTGATTGAATTCCATCGAGCCATCTGTTTGTTCTGCCGTTAAAGGACCAGGTTATCAGGACCAGGTTATCAGGACCAGGTTATCAGGACCAGGTTATCAGGACCAGGTTATCAGGACCAGGTTATCAGGACCAGGTTATCAGGATCAGGTTATCAGGACCAGGTTATCCCAAAACAGACATTCAGATACAGACATCGCCTTTTTTTCTTTAAATTATTGTTTTATGTAGGATGTACATTTCTGGCCAATTGTAAGTAGGCCTAATAAATAAATATAAATCCCTCTTCTATGCGGCCATGTTGTTTTCTAGGGAAAGATGTTGTTCACCTCCTATTGATTGCGCTGCAGTTTCCGCTTTATGTTTCAGCACCACAAAATGGTCCTCTACCTGCTTTATTAGTCTCCTGCATTCTCTCCTCATGAATGAAGTTAACATGTAACTTGTGCATTATTTAGGGAGGGTAACATTGTAGATACACTACACCACCATTTAGAATACAGTAGGAACTCTTTCCATTTGTCCTATTGAAACACACAGAAAACTATAGCATTTAGCCTAAAGCAGCATCTGATTTTACAGTAGACTATAGATGTAGGCTATTGTATAGTCACATGGCTCAGTGTTAATATGTTAGAGCAGCATCTGATTTTACAGTAGACTATAGATGTAGGCTACTGTATAGTCACATGGCTCAGTGTTAAAATGTTAGAGCAGCACATTGGTCTGAATAACTTATATCCTCTTAGTGAATGTCTCTTAATGAGAAAGAATCATCAAAATGGATGAGAATACTGCATTTTGAAATGAAAATACTATTGAATCTGTAGACACATTTAAATAGTGATTCTGACGTCAGTGGATCTGCGTGAGGGGTGAGTCAGATGGATTAAGGCATTTTGGAGGGGCTGAATGTTGCACCATTGATAAAGCAGATCAACTGAGCTAGGGTTAGAGTTAGGAAGAAAACTACAAAATGGCCATATTTGTAGTTCACAACTCTTCTGGTTTCTGTAACTATGTCCGTTGTTTAGCCTATTTGTTACATACATTATTTAAAACAATCCCACGTTATATACGAAAACGTAGCTGTGATTCAAACGAAAGAATGATGGAGCAACAAGAATTGATTATTCAGAAAATTCCGAAAGAATCACAGCTGAGACAGGAGATAGAAATTTAAAGGTAATGTCAGACTAAGCCGACTTATGCAGCGTTTACCGTGAATGTAGTCTCCATGAAAGCGGGGACATTACCTTTAAATGTCAACACCTTGGCGGCCTATGTATGCTGTGTATGAATATGTGTAGCCTGGCCTATATGATGAGTAACGTTATATTCAACCCAGCCCATGTAGTGTTTCAGGTGTTCAGATAGTGGAAACTGATGTGGTTCAGGTGTTCAGATAGTGAAAACTGATGTGTTTTAAGCTCTCGCCCAAAGCCTGTTGTCTTGGCATGTGGACATAAACTTTCTGATCAATCAAATATGTTCTTATTCTTCTCATTACAAGTCTCTAGTAGAACAATCAAGCTGTTTCCCCAGTTTACTGAGGAGTATATTACACCCCAGCTAAAAGCCTACAGACCTATTTATTAAATAAAGTCCACCACTGTCAGAGTCCTCAGTTGGAGTGAGAACATTGTGTCATATGTTTAAGGGCTGTTTCATGTGATTCAAAATGTTCCAGTGTTGAGGAACTGTAATGGTTTGACTACACCTGCTCTTTAAGAAGAACTACAACTCCCTGTTTCACGTTGCATCACGTCCAGTGTTGAGGAACTGTAATGGTTTGACTACACCTGCTCTTTAAGAAGAACTACAACTCCCTGTTTCACGTTGCATCACGTCCAGTGTTGAGGAACTGTAATGGTTTGAATACACCTGCTCTTTAAGAAGAACTACAACTCCCTGTTTCACGTTGCATCACGTCCAGTGTTGAGGAACTGTAATGGTTTGACTACACCTGCTCTTTAAGAAGGACTACAACTCCCTGTTTCACGTTGCATCACGTCCAGTGTTGAGGAACTGTAATGGTTTGACTACACCTGATCTTTAAGAAGAACTACAACTCCCTGTTTCACGTTGCATCACGTCCAGTGTTGAGGAACTGTAATGGTTTGACTACACCTGCTCTTTAAGAAGAACTACAACTCCCTGTTTCACGTTGCATCACGTCCAGTGTTGAGGAACTGTAATGGTTTGAATACACCTGCTCTTTAAGAAGAACTACAACTCCCTGTTTCACGTTGCATCACGTCCAGTGTTGAGGAACTGTAATGGTTTGACTACACCTGCTCTTTAAGAAGAACTACAACTCCCTGTTTCACGTTGCATCACGTCCAGTGTTGAGGAACTGTAATGGTTTGACTACACCTGCTCTTTAAGAAGAACTACAACTCCCTGTTTCACGTTGCATCACGTCCAGTGTTGAGGAACTGTAATGGTTTGACTACACCTGCTCTTTAAGAAGAACTACAACTCCCTGTTTCACGTTGCATCACGTCCAGTGTTGAGGAACTGTAATGGTTTGACTACACCTGCTCTTTAAGAAGAACTACAACTCCCTGTTTCACGTTGCATCACGTCCAGTGTTGAGGAACTGTAATGGTTTGACTACACCTGCTCTTTAAGAAGAACTACAACTCCCTGTTTCACGTTGCATCACGTCCAGTGTTGAGGAACTGTAATGGTTTGAATACACCTGCTCTTTAAGAAGAACTACAACTCCCTGTTTCACGTTGCATCACGTCCAGTGTTGAGGAACTGTAATGGTTTGAATACACCTGCTCTTTAAGAAGAACTACAACTCCCTGTTTCACGTTGCATCACGTCCAGTGTTGAGGAACTGTAATGGTTTGAAAACACCTGCTCTTTAAGAAGAACTACAACTACCTGTTTCACGTTGCATCACGTCCAGTGTTGAGGAACTGTAATGGTTTGACTACACCTGCTCTTTAAGAAGGACTACAACTCCCTGTTTCACGTTGCATCACGTCCAGTGTTGAGGAACTGTAATGGTTTGACTACACCTGCTCTTTAAGAAGAACTACAACTCCCTGTTTCACGTTGCATCACGTCCAGTGTTGAGGAACTGTAATGGTTTGACTACACCTGCTCTTTAAGAAGAACTACAACTCCCTGTTTCACGTTGCATCACGTCCAGTGTTGAGGAACTGTAATGGTTTGAAAACACCTGCTCTTTAAGAAGAACTACAACTCCCTGTTTCACGTTGCATCACGTCCAGTGTTGAGGAACTGTAATGGTTTGAAAACACCTGCTCTTTAAGAAGGACTACAACTCCCTGTTTCACGTTGCATCACGTCCAGTGTTGAGGAACTGTAATGGTTTGACTACACCTGCTCTTTAAGAAGAACTACAACTCCCTGTTTCACGTTGCATCACGTCCAGTGTTGAGGAACTGTAATGGTTTGACTACACCTGCTCTTTAAGAAGAACTACAACTACCTGTTTCACGTTGCATCACGTCCAGTGTTGAGGAACTGTAATGGTTTGAATACACCTGGGCTTTAAGAAGAACTACAACTCCCTGTTTCACGTTGCATCACGTCCAGTGTTGAGGAACTGTAATGGTTTGAATACACCTGCTCTTTAAGAAGAACTACAACTCCCTGTTTCACGTTGCATCACGTCCAGTGTTGAGGAACTGTAATGGTTTGACTACACCTGCTCTTTAAGAAGAACTACAACTCCCTGTTTCACGTTGCATCACGTCCAGTGTTGAGGAACTGTAATGGTTTGAATACACCTGCTCTTTAAGAAGAACTACAACTCCCTGTTTCACGTTGCATCACGTCCAGTGTTGAGGAACTGTAATGGTTTGAATACACCTGCTCTTTAAGAAGAACTACAACTCCCTGTTTCACGTTGCATCACGTCCAGTGTTGAGGAACTGTAATGGTTTGAATACACCTGCTCTTTAAGAAGAACTACAACTCCCTGTTTCACGTTGCATCACGTCCAGTGTTGAGGAACTGTAATGGTTTGAATACACCTGGTCTTTAAGAAGAACTACAACTCCCTGTTTCACGTTGCATCACGTCCAGTGTTGAGGAACTGTAATGGTTTGAAAACACCTGCTCTTTAAGAAGGACTACAACTCCCTGTTTCACGTTGCATCACGTCCAGTGTTGAGGAACTGTAATGGTTTGAATACACCTGCTCTTTAAGAAGAACTACAACTCCCTGTTTCACGTTGCATCACGTCCAGTGTTGAGGAACTGTAATGGTTTGAATACACCTGCTCTTTAAGAAGAACTACAACTCCCTGTTTCACGTTGCATCACGTCCAGTGTTGAGGAACTGTAATGGTTTGAATACACCTGCTCTTTAAGAAGAACTACAACTCCCTGTTTCACGTTGCATCACGTCCAGTGTTGAGGAACTGTAATGGTTTGAATACACCTGCTCTTTAAGAAGAACTACAACTCCCTGTTTCACGTTGCATCACGTCCAGTGTTGAGGAACTGTAATGGTTTGAATACACCTGCTCTTTAAGAAGGACTACAACTCCCTGTTTCACGTTGCATCACGTCCAGTGTTGAGGAACTGTAATGGTTTGAAAACACCTGCTCTTTAAGAAGGACTACAACTCCCTGTTTCACGTTGCATCACGTCCAGTGTTGAGGAACTGTAATGGTTTGACTACACCTGCTCTTTAAGAAGGACTACAACTCCCTGTTTCACGTTGCATCACGTCCAGTGTTGAGGAACTGTAATGGTTTGACTACACCTGCTCTTTAAGAAGGACTACAACTCCCTGTTTCACGTTGCATCACGTCCAGTGTTGAGGAACTGTAATGGTTTGAATACACCTGCTCTTTAAGAAGGACTACAACTCCCTGTTTCACGTTGCATCACGTCCAGTGTTGAGGAACTGTAATGGTTTGAAAACACCTGCTCTTTAAGAAGGACTACAACTCCCTGTTTCACGTTGCATCACGTCCAGTGTTGAGGAACTGTAATGGTTTGAAAACACCTGCTCTTTAAGAAGGACTACAACTCCCTGTTTCACGTTTTATCACGTCCAGTGTTGAGGAACTGTAATGGTTTGAAAACACCTGCTCTTTAAGAAGGACTACAACTCCCTGTTTCACGTTGCATCACGTCCAGTGTTGAGGAACTGTAATGGTTTGAAAACACCTGCTCTTTAAGAAGGACTACAACTCCCTGTTTCACGTTGCATCACGTCCAGTGTTGAGGAACTGTAATGGTTTGAATACACCTGCTCTTTAAGAAGGACTACAACTCCCTGTTTCACGTTGCATCACGTCCAGTGTTGAGGAACTGTAATGGTTTGAATACACCTGCTCTTTAAGAAGGACTACAACTCCCTGTTTCACGTTGCATCACGTCCAGTGTTGAGGAACTGTAATGGTTTGAATACACCTGCTCTTTAAGAAGGACTACAACTCCCTGTTGCATCACGTCCAGTGGCGGTGAACGGAAATGGCGCAGAAATTGTAGTTCTAACCCCTTTGTGGTTTGTTTAGAATAATGATGTATTAAATGTGCTACTGTGACCACACCATGGCCTCCAGTCTCCAGCAAAGTAAATGTATCTGAAATGACGAGTCTACAAGGCTTGATCTCTAAATGTGTTTCTCTGTAGGCTACATACTGAACCTTAAAGATACAATCCTTAGTTACTAAACTCATTTCTGGACCGTTACATGTTGAGGGATTCAGGCAGGATCAGGTGCTGAAGATATGATTTTATTTAAAGATGACAATAATGATCTAGATATTCACATGACAATATTTACAAAATAATCTAAAATGACTTGCCTAGTTAAATAAAGGTGAAATAAAATATATTTACAAACTCCACAACTAACAGGTCAATGAAAAGACAGTACTTTGGAGGAAGCAAACCTGTCTATTCCATTAGACTCTTGGGGTTTATCAGACTCAGGTTCTCCTCACCATGACATCAATAGTAAATGACCTGCAACAATGGCCTGTATCACATCTAACAACTAAACAGAAATGTGCTTCTTTTAACCCCAAAAGAGCAATACAACATACCATTATAAACAAAGGGCAGGAATACAATGACATCAATGAAAACAGAATGGACATGTTAAAAACACACACTCTCAGCCTCATTCATCTATTCCTCATCAATATCACCATCGTTGTTGTAGTCATCACCCTCAGCCTCATTAATCTATTCCTCATCAATATCACCATCGTTGTTGTAGTCATCACCCTCAGCCTTCTTCATCTATTCCTCATCAATAACACCATCGTTGTTGTAGTCATCACCCTCAGCCTCATTAATCTATTCCTCATCAATAACACCATCGTTGTTGTAGTCATCACCCTCAGCCTCATTCATCTATTCCTCCATCAATATCACCATCGTTGTTGTAGTCATCACCCTCAGCCTCATTCATCTATTCCTCATCAATATCACCATCGTTGTTGTAGTCATCACCCTCAGCCTTCTTCATCTATTCCTCCATCAATATCACCATCGTTGTTGTAGTCATCACCCTCAGCCTTCTTCATCTATTCCTCCATCAATATCACCATCGTTGTTGTAGTCATCACCCTCAGCCTTCTTCATCTATTCCTCCATCAATATCACCATCGTTGTTGTAGTCATCACCCTCAGCCTCATTAATCTATTCCTCCATCAATATCACCATCGTTGTTGTAGTCATCACCCTCAGCCTCATTCATCTATTCCTCCATCAATATCACCATCGTTGTTGTAGTCATCACCCTCAGCCTCATTCATCTATTCCTCCATCAATATCACCATCGTTGTTGTAGTCATCACCCTCAGTCTCATTCATCTATTCCTCCATCAATATCACCATCGTTGTTGTAGTCATCACCCTCAGCCTCATTAATCTATTCCTCCATCAATATCACCATCGTTGTTGTAGTCATCACCCTCAGCCTCATTCATCTATTCCTCCATCAATATCACCATCGTTGTTGTAGGCATCACCCTCAGCCTCATTCATCTATTCCTCCATCAACATCACCATTGTTGTTGTAGTCATCACCCTCAGCCTTCTTCATCTATTCCTCCATCAATATCACCATCGTTGTTGTAGTCATCACCCTCAGCCTCATTCATCTATTCCTCCATCAACATCACCATCGTTGTTGTAGTCATTACCCTCAGCCTCATTCATCTATTCCTCATCAATAACACCATCGTTGTTGTAGTCATCACCCTCAGCCTCATTAATCTATTCCTCCATCAATATCACCATCGTTGTTGTAGTCATCACCCTCAGCCTCATTCATCTGTTACTCCATCAATATCACCATCGTTGTTGTAGTCATCACCCTCAGCCTCATTAATCTATTCCTCCATCAATATCACCATCGTTGTTGTAGTCATCACCCTCAGCCTCATTCATCTATTCCTCCATCAATATCACCATCGTTGTTGTAGTCATCACCCTCAGCCTCATTAATCTATTCCTCCATCAATATCACCACCGTTGTTGTAGTCATCACCCTCAGCCTCATTCATCTATTCCTCCATCAATATCACCACCGTTGTTGTAGTCATCACCCTCAGCCTCATTCATCTATTCCTCCATCAATATCACCATCGTTGTTGTAGTCATCACCCTCAGCCTCATTAATCTATTCCTCATCAATATCACCATCGTTGTTGTAGTCATCACCCTCAGCCTCATTAATCTATTCCTCATCAATATCACCATCGTTGTTGTAGTCATCACCCTCAGCCTCATTAATCTATTCCTCCATCAATATCACCATCGTTGTTGTAGTCATCACCCTCATTCATCTATTCCTCCATCAATATCACCATCGTTGTTGTAGTCACCACCCTCAGCCTCATTCATCTATTCCTCCATCAATATCACCATCGTTGTTGTAGTCACCACCCTCAGCCTCATTCATCTATTCCTCCATCAATATCACCATCGTTGTTGTAGTCATCACCCTCAGCCTCATTCATCTATTCCTCCATCAATATCACCATCGTTGTTGTAGTCATCACCCTCAGCCTCATTCATCTATTCCTCCATCAATAACACCATCGTTGTTGTAGAGATAACCCTCAGCCTCATTCATCTGTTACTCCATCAATATCGTCATAATAGTCATCATCCACTTCATAGTTTCTGCCCTCAATAAAAGCCCTTCTGAATGATCCACATTGTCCTTCTGCCTGCTGGAGCTCATCAAGCTTTCCAGCAACAAGCTTTCTCTGAGACACAATTACTTCCTATTGGTCAGCTGCAGGGAACCGCCCACGTCTCTGAGACACAATTACTTCCTATTGGTCAGCTGCAGGGAATCGCCCACGTCTCTGAGACACAATCACTTCCTATTGGTCAGCCGCAGGGAACCGCCCACGCCTCTGAGACACAATCACTTCCTATTGGTCAGCTGCAGGGAACCGCCCACGTCTCTGAGACACAATCACTTCCTATTGGTCAGCTGCAGGGAACCGCCCACGTCTCTGAGACACAATCACTTCCTATTGGTCAGCTGCAGGGAACCGCCAACGTCTCAGGAGATATGTATTTTAGACAGTAATTAAAACTGCCGAGGCCTTGGAGAATCTGGCCCAAAAAGACAGACCATCTGTTTATCTGTAATGTACTTATCCTCATACAGTTTATCACCTGGATTCATCTTTGTGTTTTCTGGTTGTGTTGAGTGGGACAATGGAACATAGTGTTTAACATGATCCTATTGTCTATTGGCTTCAAGAAGACATTCACTTTATCCATTACAACAATCTGAGACCCTTATCGTATGGTTTAATCACTATATTCTGATTGATGTTCAATGTTTCTTGAGCTTGATTAAAATAATAAATGCTTCTGAATTGTGAAAAGGAAGCCACATCCCTACATATAAGAGTCTGTATAGTTTCTGACACTGACTCCAACTGAGGTTCCCAACGTGAGGGGTTTGGAAATAGTATATGAGGAAAATCTGTTTCATTTTCAAAATGATCTGATAACTTCAATCTTCTATGATAGACGTGTAGATCCCTCCGGAGCTCCCAGCAGTCCACCTGTTTAGGAGTTGGTATGAAAGTCAGTCCTCTTTCTAGAACCTCACTCTCGGCTTGGTTGAGCCCAATGGGACATTGCTGGTCAAGACCTCTAATTGGTTGTGAAGTAGTATGGACATATTGATGGAACGAGATCACTAAACTGGTGGTTAGACAGGGTACATCCAAGAGCCTCTGCTGTCATCTAGAGGGCGTTTCTCTGTACTGCTTGACACATGGAGACTCAATGGAGGCCCAGTGGTTAGACAGGGTAGATCCAAGAGCCTCTGCTCTCATCTAGAGGGTGTTTCTCTGTACTGCTTGACACGTGGAGACTCAATGGAGGCCCAGTGCAAGTGCTCAAAGTAAGACCTAAACAATTGTTTGTCAGTCTGGGATCTATAAAGCAGTATGTTCTTCAATTAGATGCCAACTAATATTCATACAGGGACAATAGGTGGGCAGGAGGAAGAATGGTGTTCCTGATTTATACAGGGACAATAGGTGGGGCAGGAGGAAGAATGGTGTTCCTGATTTATACAGGGACAGTAGGTGGGGCAGGAGGAAGAATGGTGTTCCTGATTTATACAATTCCTCTTTTTTCTTTAGAGCTTCAGATTGAGATTGTTGTTATTCTCCAATATGTTTTTCTTCAGTGTTGCACTCTGGGTTCTCCAGGGGGAAAACTCCCTCTACTCTCCTCTTGACAGTTGTAGAACCAGGCTTTTGCTGGGAATTGTCTACTGTTGGTATCAATTTATTTGGTCCCAAAAAGACAAATATAAAAGTGTATTTGTCTAGTTTTATCTGAGTCCCCAGTTAGAATCCATGTGGTTAATTTAAAAGCTTCTAAAAAGATTTAAAGTTAAAAAAAATTAAATGAGCTACTGACATTTCACCACAATAGGCTTCTTCAGACAATGAACAAAAAGTAGCCAATCAAAGCCAAAGGAAAGCGATGAGCAGCAGCAGCATCATCAAACCAAGCAAGCCAACAGTGATGATGCTGCTGAGCTCCAGTTATCTCCGTGTCCAGAGTCTACCCACCCTTCCACAAGCCCAACAGTGATGATGCTGCTGAGCTCCAGTTATCTCCGTGTCCAGAGTCTACCCACCCTTCCACAAGCCCAACAGTGATGATGCTGCTGAGTTCCAGTTATCTCCGTGTCCAGAGTCTACCCACCCTTCCACAAGCCCAACAGTGATGATACTGCTGAGCTCCAGTTATCTCCGTGTCCAGAGTCTACCCACCCTTCCACAAGCCCAACAGTGATGATGCTGCTGACTCCAGTTATCTCCGTGTCCAGAGTCTACCCACCCTTCCACAAGCCCAACAGTGATGATGCTGCTGACTCCAGTTATCTCCGTGTCCAGAGTCTACCCACCCTTCCACAAGCCCAACAGTGATGATGCTGCTGACTCCAGTTATCTCCGTGTCCAGAGTCTACCCACCCTTCCACAAGCCCAACAGTGATGATGCTGCTGACTCCAGTTATCTCCGTGTCCAGAGTCTACCCACCCTTCCACAAGCCCAACAGTGATGATACTGCTGAGCTCCAGTTATCTCCGTGTCCAGAGTCTACCCACCCTTCCACAAGCCCAACAGTGATGATGCTGCTGCGCTCCAGTTATCTCCGTGTCAAGAGTCTACCCACCCACCACAAGCCCAACAGTGATGATGCTGCCAAGCTCCAGTTATCTCCGTGTCCAGAGTCTACCCACCCTTCCACAAGCCCAACAGTGATGATACTGCTGACTCCAGTTATCTCCGTGTCCAGAGTCTACCCACCCTTCCACAAGCCCAACAGTGATGATGCTGCTGAGCTCCAGTTATCTCTGTGTCCAGAGTCTACCCACCCTTCCACAAGCCCAACAGTGATGATGCTGCTGAGCTCCAGTTATCTCCGTGTCCAGAGTCTACCCACCCTTCCACAAGCCCAACAGTGATGATGCTGCTGAGCTCCAGTTATCTCCGTGTCCAGAGTCTACCCACCCTTCCACAAGCCCAACAGTGATGATACTGCTGACTCCAGTTATCTCCGTGTCCAGAGTCTACCCACCCTTCCACAAGCCCAACAGTGATGATACTGCTGACTCCAGTTATCTCCGTGTCCAGAGTCTACCCACCCTTCCACAAGCCCAACAATGATGATACTGCTGAGCTCCAGTTATCTCCGTGTCCAGAGTCTACCCACCCTTCCACTAGCTCAGTCAGGATAATGGCTCCACAGCCCCTTCACCTATGACAGTTCCTGACTATCTTGGAACAGAGGTGCAGCCCAGATTAGCCTCGAATCCTACCGTAGCTGCAGGTTTTCTGTCCAAAAACCTTCATTTAATAGCAACTGGTTCATAAGAAGAGAGTGTCTGGAATACTGGATTACTGAAGATGTGTGGGGTCCATCTACTGGGAGGTGGTTAACTAGTCTGTATATTCTGCTGATTCCATACATTGGCTGTAAAAGTGGGTAGGAACAGACATATAACTGTATCTATGTGGTCTTGTCTTGAGTGTGTTTCAGCAGGGTGAGGTCAGAGAGATGCTTCCAGGTCACTATTTTTCTGAACTCATAAAATCCTTTACACAATCTGATGGGATGGATGTTCAACCCCATTAAAATGACCATAAGGTCTATATAGAACCTTTAAGTTAAGACCTCACAGATCTGTTCATGGCAAAGCAGGTCAATGAATGATACTAACTGATTCGTAAAGAATATAACTTATAAATCATGAGCCTCATCTTGAGGAGTCACCTGTGACAGTATTCATAAAGAGTAGGAGAGCTGATCTAGGATCAGTTTAGCCTTTTAGATCATAATGAATCAGATTACATGGAGAGGAGGGACCTGATCCTAGATCATAATGAATCAGATTACATCGAGAGGAGTGACCTGATCCTAGATCATAATGAATCAGATTACATCGAGAGGGGGACCTGATCCTAGGTCATAAGGAATCAGATTACATGCAGAGGGTGACCTGATCCTAGATCATAATGAATCAGATTACAAGGAGAGGGGGGACCTGATCCTAGATCATTATGAATCAGATTACATGGAGAGGAGGGACCTGATCCTAGATCATAATGAATCAGATTACATGGAGAGGAGGGACCTGATCCTAGATCATAATGAATCAGATTACATGGACAGGAGGGACCTGATCCTAGATCATAATGAATCAGATTACATGGAGAGGGGGACCTAATCCTAGATCATAATGAATCAGATTACATGGACAGGAGGACCTGATCCTAGATCATAATGAATCACATTACATGGAGAGGGGGGACTTGATCCTAGATCATAATTTATCAGATTACATGGAGAGGGGGGACTTGATCCTAGATCATAATGAATCAGATTACATGGAGAGGGGGCCCTGATCCTAGATCATAATGAATAAGATTACATGGAGGGGGGGACCTGATCCTAGATCATAATGAATCAGATTACATGGAGAGGGGACCTGATCCTAGATCAGCACTCCAACTCTGGGACACTGCTCGTTGTAATGTCTAGTTAAACCAGGAGTTTACTGCCATCTAGTGGAAGATACCAATAAAACACTTTATTTTCAGGGTGGGGAGGTGGCTGAGCTGAAACAGAAAGTAAAGTTGTTCTTTTGGAAAGGATCCATTTTGAGGACAGAGCTAAAAACGCAATATGGAGAGAACTATAAAATGAAGTAAGTATCTTTGAACAATAATCTATTCTAATGGACAGAGTAAGAGAATGAATACCTGGAATGAGATATTACTAGTTAGTAGAACTGCTACTTGAGCTGAGTTGCTGACAGACAGCAGTTTTCAAAGTGTAAACTAATCAGTAGGCCTACATGTTATCAGTAAAACGTACTGTTGTAAAGTCTAGGTACAGCAGGTGTTTACTGTTTTAATATGGTCGTACGATGGATCATTTAGCAATTTGATCTTTAGGTATGAGTAGTATATAAAACAATTATTTAATAAAATATTGAATTTGGCCTTTACTACTATACCCCATAGAAACGCATTGAATAACACATTTCTAAATGGCAAATAAAAAAATAAATAATAAGAAATAAGATTTTGAGATATAAGAAAGGAAATATATATTTATTTATTTATTTTTACACATATACTATAAATACAAAAGTATGTGGACACCCCATCAAATAATTTCAGCCACACCCGTTGCTGACAGGTGTATAAAATTCTGCACACGGCCAAGTAATCTCCATAGACAAACATTAGCAGTAGAATGGCACTACTGAAGAGCTCAGTGACTTTAAACGTGACACCGTCATAGGATGCAACATTTCCAACAAGCTCGCCGCCATTGGACTCTGGAACAGTGGAAACACGTTCTCTGGAGTGATGAGTCACGCTTCACCATCTGTCAGTCCGACGGACGAATCTGGGTTTGGCGGATGCCAGGAGAACGCTCCCTGCCTCAATGCATAGTGTCAACTGTAAAGTTTGGTGGAGGAGGAATAATGGTTTGGAACTGTTTTTCATGATTCGGGCCCTGTAGTTCCAGTGAAGGGAAATCTTAGCGTATTATTAATGTATTATGTTTTCCAGAATCTCCAACCAAACTCTGAGATCAGTCTCTCCAGTACCCAGTCATCTGTCCATGAAGAGTGACTTCTCTATGCATCGTCCCATTTATTTTAGTGATGGATCAGGGACCTTTGACCCCAGGTAAGTTACTGGTCAGAAATGAAGATATTACTATTGAAGAGGAGAATCTTCAGGATCTGAAACCAGATGTATTTTGTGTATCTGAGTATATACTGTAAATCATCTGCTTCTAATTTGTTGTTTATGTCATATATACACTGAGTGTACAAAACATTATGAACACCTGCTTTTTCCACGACATAGACTAACCAGGTGAATCCAGGTGAAATCTATGAACCCTTATTGATGTCTCTTGTTAAATCCACTTCAATCAGTGCCAGGTGCAACGATTTGTGTCAAGAACTGCAACGCTGCTGGGATTTTCACGCTCAACAGTTTCCTGTGTGTCTCAAGAATGGTCCACCACCCAAAGGACATCCAGACTACTTGACACAACTGTGGGAATCATAGGAGTCAACATGGGCCAGCATCTCTGTAGAACGATTTCAACACCTCGAAGTGTCCATACCTTGATGAGTTGAGGCTGTTCTGAGGGCAAAATAGGGGGGAAGGGGGTTGCAGCTCAGTATTAGGAGGGTGTTCTTAATGTTTTATAACCTCAGTATATATTTATTGCTTTATTTAATGGCATATATTTTAATGCTTTATGTAATGTATATAATCTGTTGATATATAATGTTGATATATTGTAATGCTTTATATAATGTATATAATCTATTGATATATAATGTTGATATATTTTAATGCTTTATGTAATGTGTATATAATCTATTGATATATTTATAATGTAGTTTCATGGTGATTCATTATGTTTTTCAGAATCTCCAACCAAACTCAGTCTCTCCAGAGATCAGTCTCTCCAGTTCCCAGTCATCTGTCCATGAAGAGTGACTTCTCTATGGATCGTCCCATTTATTTTAGTGATGGATCAGGGACCTTTGACCCCAGGTAAGTTACTGGTCAGAATTGATGATATTACTGTTGAAGAGGAGAATCTTCAAGATCTGAAACCAGATGTATTTTGTGTATCTGAGTATATGCTGTACAGCAGTGGTCACCAACATTTTCTGAGTCTAGATCACTTTCGCAGTCAAAAAGCTGAGATTTACTCCTCAGATAGTTTTTTTTACATTAACCCACACAAACAGTTTTGAAGGAATGAGGTTTGGGCAGTAGGCCTAATACATTATCACAGCATATTGGCTATGTGATTGGCCTGCCAATATTGTTATTAATGAGACCATATTATATTTTAAAACTCTAGCTTTGATAACAAAATAGATCAGTTGGTTTAGCACTTGTGCGACAATGCTGAGCAAGAATTGAAATCATTTGCTTTTTTATTTCACTGGACTCATGGTACCTGCATCTGAAGATCAACGAGGTCAAATCACGACGTCAGTGATATTCGGATCGAAAAGTCGGAGCTCTAGAAATATGCCTGAGTTTCCAACTTGGAATTCTGAGTTGGATGACCGTTCAAAACTAATTTTCCCAACCGCCTCTCACGGTCCCTGATCTCTCCTTCCTTTCCTCCGGTGAGACTGACCAGAGAGAGGGGACATTGTCTTCCACCTGATGGTGAAACTCGAGTCGCACCGTATCTGCCTCATACACACATTCATGTTGTTCCTATGACCAGAGAAAGTTAAATATTCCTTAATATTAAAATCGACACGACGAGCTGCTAATAATAATAATAAAACGCAGGGCTATCCATACTTGGCTACTCATTCATTGCAGCTGCAGCACGAGCAAAAGTACGGAGAAGTGCGTTTTGTAAAAGAGTTTAATATAAACAGTAACAGTGCTGAATATAAACTTAAACATGAACTCACTCATAAAAACAGCAGCTCTTTGCTGTATTCGTTGACAGTCTCTCTGGGGTCATGGTTTTAAAGGTTATTAAATCTTACGTAGGCTAGTAGCCTATTAAACGTGGCTGTGACCAGGGTCATGGAAGCTCTGTAGCCACGGTGATTTGAGCTATCCGAACAGTAGGTTCAACGTACCGGCAACAGCCCAACACAATTTTTAAAAAGGAGCACAAGCCTTTATAGTTGGTTGGCTTTTCTACAGAAATATTTGGTGATCGACTAGGAATGCCTTGAAGATTGACCGGTTGGCGACCACTGCTGTAAAGCATCTGCTTCTACTTTGTTGTTTATGTCATATATTTGAAGATACTGAGTGTACAAAACATTATGAACACCTGCTTTTTCCACGACATAGATTGACCAGGTGAATCCAGGTGAAAGCAATGATCCTTTATTGATGTCACTTGTTAAATCCACTTCAGTCGGTGTAGATGAAGGGAGGAGACGGGTTTAATAGGGATGCACCGATGTGACATTTTTGGCCGATACCCATATCCGATATTTTCCTTGCCAAACAACCCGATATCTGATATTTTCCTTGCCAAACAACCCGATATCTGATATTTTCCTTGCCAAACAACCCGATATCTGATATTTTCCTTGCCAAACAACCCGATATCTGATATTTTCCTTGCCAAACAACCCGATATCTGATATTTTCCTTGCCAAACAACCCGATATCTGATATTTTCCTTGCCAAACAACCCGATATCTGATATTTTCCTTGCCAAACAACCCGATATCTGATATTTTCCTTGCCAAACAACCCGATATCTGATATTTTCCTTGCCAAACAACTCGATAACTGATATTTTCCTTGCCAAACAACCCGATATCTGATATTTTCCTTGCCAAACTCGATATCTGATATTTTCCTTGCCAAACAACCCGATATCTGATATTTTCCTTGCCAAACAACCCGATATCTGATATTTTCCTTGCCAAACAACCCGATACCTGATATTTTCCTTGCCAAACAACTCGATACCTGATATTTTCCTTGCCAAACAACTCGATATCTGATATTTTCCTTGCCAAACAACCCGATATCTGATATTTTCCTTGCCAAACAACCCGATATCTGATATTTTCCTTGCCAAACAACCCGATATCTGATATTTTTCTTGCCAAACAACCCGATATCTGATATTTTCCTTGCCAAACAACCCGATATCTGATATTTTCCTTGGCAAACAACCCGATATCTGATATCCAGTATTTTTCTTGCCAAACAACCCGATACCGATATCCAGTATTTTTCTTGCCAAACAACCCGATACCGATTACCGATATTTAAAATTTTAGCAGCCTTCTAAGCATTCTAGTACAGTTAAATAGTTGAAACACACACACACACACACTGACCGAAAAGTTATTTTGTTGGCGTTTACGTATGTCCCCATTACCATTAAAACATATTTATTTTACTAACTTGCTGCCAGGCGCACCGATTTGTGTCAAGAACTGCAACGCTGCTGGGTTTTTCATGCTCAACAGTTTCCTGTGTGTCTCAAGAATGGTCCACCACCCAAAGGACATCCAGACTACTTGACACAACTGTGGGAATCATAGGAGTCAACATGGGTCAGCATCTCTGTAGAACGATTTCAACACCTTGAAGAGTCAATGCCTTGACGAGTTGAGGCTGTTCTGAGGGCAAAAAGGGAGGGGACACTAAATATTAGAAGGGTGTTCTTAATGTTTTGTACACTCAGTGTATGTTTTTTTTCTTTATGTAATAAAATATATTTGAATGCTTTATGTAATGTATGTTATCTATTGATATATAATGTTGATATATTTTGAAATCTAGTTACATGGTGATTCATTATGTTTTCCAGAATCTCCAACCAAACTCAGTCTCTCCAGAGATCAGTCTCTCCAGTTCCCAGTCATCTGTCCATGAGGAGTGACTTCTCTATGGAACGTCCTATACATTTTTGTAATGGATCAGGGACCTTTGACCCCAGGTAAGTTACTAGTCACAATTGATGATATTACTTTTGAAGAGGAGAATCTTCAGGATCTGAAACCAGATGTATTTTGTGTATCTGAGTATATACTGTAAATCATCTGCTTCTAATTTGTTGTTTATGTCATATATTTTAAGACACTGAGTGAACAAAACATTATGAACACCTGCTTTTTCCATGACGTAGATTGACAAGGTGAATCTAATCAAATTTTATCAGTCACATGCGCCGAATTCAGCAGGTGTAAAACTTAGTGAAATGCTTACCTACAAGCCCCTAACCAACAATGTAGTTAAAAAAAGTATGAAGAAGAATAAGAGATAAAAGTCATGAGCAGCAGTAAAAATAACAATTGCGAGACTATATACAGGGGGGTACCGGTACAGAGTCAATGTACGGGGGCACCGGTTAGTTGAGGTAATATGTACCAATGCGAAAAGTCTGTGTGGCCATTTGATTAGATGTTCAGGAGTCTTATAGCTTGGAGGTAGAAGCTGTTTAGAAGCCTCTTGGACCTAGACTTGGCGCTCCGGTACCGCTAACCGTGCAGTAGCAGAGAGAACAGTCTATGACTACGGTGGCTGGAGTCTTTGACAATGTTTAGGGCCTTCCTCTGACACCGCCTGGTATAGAGGTCCTGGATGGCAGGAAGCTTGGCCCCAGTGTTGTACTGGGCCGTTTGCACTACCCTCTGTAGTGCCTTGCAGTCGGAGGCCGAGCAGTTGCCTTACCATGCAGTGATGCCACCAGTCAGAATGCTCTCGATGGTGCAGCTGTTGAACCTTTTGAGGATCTGAGGAGCCATGCCAAATCTTTTCAGTCTCCTGAGGGGGGATATGTTTTGTGCCATTTTCACGACTGTCTTATTGTGCTTGGACCATATTAGTTTGTTGGTGATGCGGACGCCAAGGAACTTGAAGCTCTCAACCTGCTCCACTACAGCCCTGTCGATGGGAATGGGGGCGTGCTCGGTCCTCCTTTTCCTGTTGTCCACAATCATCCCCTTTGTCTTGATCATGTTGAGGGAGAGGTTGTTGTCCTGGCACCACACGGCCAGGTCTCTGACTTCCTCCCTATAGGCTGTCTCGTCGTTGTCGGTGATCAGGCCTACCACTGTTGTGTCATCAGCAAACTTAATGATGGTGTTGGATGAACAGGGAGTACAGGAGGGGACTGTTCACGCACCCCTGAGGGGCCCCTGTGTTGAGGATCAGCGTGGCGGATGTGTTGTTACCTACCCTTACCACCTGGGGGCGGCCTGTTAGGAAGTCCAGGATCCAGTTGTAGAGGGAGGTGTTTAGTCCCAGGGTCCTTAGCTTAGTAATGCTTAGTGATGCTTAGTGATGAGCTTTGAGGGCACTATGGTGTTGAACGCTGAGCTGTAGTCAATGAATAGCATTCTCACATAGGTGTTCCTTTGTCCAGGTGGGAAAGGGCAGTGTGGAGTGCAATACAGATTGCATCAACTGTGGATCTGTTGGGGCGGTATGCTAATTGGAGTGGATCTAGGGTTTCTGGGATAATGGTGTTGATGTGAGCCATGACCTGCTTTTCAAAGCACTTCATGGCTACAGATGTGAGTGTTACGGGTCGCTAGTCATTTAGGCAGGTTACCTTATTGATCTTGGGCACAGGGACTATGGTGGTCTGCTTAAAACATGTTGGTATTACAGACTCGGACAGGGAGAGGTTGAAAATGTCAGTGAAGACACTTGCCAGTTGGTCAGCGCATGCTCGCAGTACACGTCCTGGTAATCCGTCTGGCCCTGCGGCCTTGTGAATGTTGAACTGTTTAAATGTCTTACATCGGCTGCGGAGAGCGTCATCACACAGTCGTCCGGAAGAGTTGGTGCTCTCGTGCATGTTTCCAGCGAGCATAGAAGTAATTTAGCTTGTCTGGTAGGCTCGTGTCATTGGGCAGCTCTCGGCTGTGCTTCCTTTGTAGTCTGTAATGGTTTGCAAGCCCTGCCACATCCGACAAGCGTCGGAGCCGGTGTAGTTCGATTCGATCTCAGTCCTTTATTGATGCTTTGCCTGTTTGATGGTTCGTCGGAGGGCATAGTGGGATTTCTTATAGGCTTCCGGGTTAGTGTCCCTCTCCTTGAAACATGAAAAGCTATGATCCCTTGTTGATGTCACTTGTTAAATCCACTTCAATCAGTGCCAGGCGCACAGATTTGTGTTAAGAACTGCAACGCTGCTGGGTTTTTCACACTTAACAGTTTTCCATGTGTCTCAAGAATGGTCCACCACCCAAAGGACATCCAGACTACTTGACACAACTGTGGGAATCATAGGAGTCAACATGGACCAGCATCTCTGTGGAACGATTTCAACACCTTGAAGAGTCCATACCTTGATGAGTTGAGGCTGTTCTGAGGGCAAAAAGGGAGGGGACACTCAATATTAGGAGGGTGTTCTTAATGTTTTGTACACTCAGTGTATGTTTTTTGCTTTATGTAATGACATATATTGTAATGCTTTATATAATGTATGTTATCTATTGATATATAATGTTGATATATTTTAATGCTTTATGTAATGTATCTAATCTATTGATATATAATGTTGATATATTTTAATGCTTTATGTAATGTATGTAATCTATTGATATATAATGTTGATATAGTTTAATGCTTTATATAATGTATATAATCTATTGATATATAATGTTGATATATTTTAATGCTTTATGTAATGTATGTCATCTATTGATATATAATGTTGATATATTTTAATGCTTTATGTAATGTATGTAATCTATTAATATATAATGTTGATATAGTTTAATGCTTTATATAATGTATGTAATCTATTGATATATAATGTTGATATAGTTTAATGCTTTATGTAATGTATCTAATCTATTGATATATAATGTTTATATATTTTATGATGTAGTTTCAAGGTGATTCATTATGTTTTCCAGAATCTCCAACCAAACTCAGTCTCTCCAGAGATCAGTCTCTCCAGTACCCAGTCATCTGTCCATGAAGAGTGACTTCTCTATGGAACGTCCCATTTATTTTAGTGATGGATCAGGGACCTTTGACCCCAGGTAAGTTACTGGTCAGAATTGATGATATTACTGTTGAAGAGAAGAATCTTCAGGATCTGAAACCAGATGTATTTTGTGTGTCTGAATATATACTGTAAATTATCTGCTTATAATGTGTTGTTTATGTCATATATTTTAATACACTGAGTGTACAAAACATTATGAACACCTGCTTTTTCCATGACATAGACTGACCAGGTGAATTCAGGTGAAGCTATGATCCCTTATTGATGTTACTTGTTAAATCCACTTCTATCAGTGTAGATGAAGGGGAGGTTACAGGTTAAATAATTATTGTCAAGCCTTGAGACAATTGAGACATGGATTGTGTGTGTGTGCCATTCAGAGGGTGAACGAGCAAATCAAACTATTGAAGTGTCTTTGAACGGGGTAGTTGGTCTGAGGTTCACTGGTCTGTGAAGAATCTAACATTCTAGTAATGGCTCTGTGGACATGTTATTCATTCCAGAGGCTTCTACCACACTCAGACAGCACAGTATACTGTTCCCAGCTGTCTGTCTATGAACAGAGACTTCTCTATGGATCGTCCTGTTAATTCCAGTGGTGGTGGATCAGTTACCTTTGACCGAAGGTACGTCACCACATTTTTGTTGTTGTTGTAATGTGTAATTTGAGAATGTTCAAGATGTCTCTCTCTCTCCTTTATCTCTGTAGTGGATGGTCTACTCTGTTAGAGGATCAGTATCTCTCTCTCTCCTTTATCTCTGTGGTCGATGGTCTACTCTGTTAGAGGATCAGTTTTTCTCTCTCTCCTTTATCTCTGTAGTGGATGGTCTACTCTGTTAGAGGATCAGTATCTCTCTCTCCTTTATCTCTGTAGTGGATGGTCTACTCTGTTAGAGGATCAGTATCTCTCTCTCTCATTTATCTCTGTAGTGGATGGTCTACTCTGTTAGAGGATCAGTATCTCTCTATCCTTTATCTCTGTAGTGGATGGTCTACTCTGTTAGAGGATCAGTATCTCTCTCTCCTTTATCTCTGTAGTGGATGGTCTACTCTGTTAGAGGATCAGTCTCTCTCTCTCCTTTATCTCTGTAGTGGATGGTCTACTCTGTTAGAGGATCAGTATCTCTCTCTCCTTTATCTCTGTAGTGGATGGTCTACTCTGTTAGAGGATCAGTATCTCTCTCTCTCATTTATCTCTGTAGTGGATGGTCTACTCTGTTAGAGGATCAGTATCTCTCTATCCTTTATCTCTGTAGTGGATGGTCTACTCTGTTAGAGGATCAGTATCTCTCTCTCCTTTTATCTCTGTAGTGGATGGTCTACTCTGTTACAGGATCAGTCTCTCTCTCTCCTTTATCTCTGTAGTGGATGGTCTACTCTGTTAGAGGATCAGTATCTCTCTCTCCTTTATCTCTGTAGTGGATGGTCTACTCTGTTACAGGATCAGTATCGCTCTCTCCTTTATCTCTGTAGTGGATGGTCTACTCTGTTAGAGGATCAGTATCTCTCTCTCCTTTATCTCTGTAGTGGATGGTCTACTCTGTTAAGAGGATCAGTCTCTCTCTCTCCTTTATCTCTGTAGTGGATGGTCTGCTCTGTTAGAGGATCAGTATCTCTCTCCTTTATCTCTCAAATGAAAACCTTTTGGGTTTGTATGACTGCTTACAATTATTAAAGTCCTACAGTAACTCACATTTTGGAGGAAAAAAACACAGCTTAACTTGGTTTCGAGTAAATTATATGTTTATCAAAAATAATGTAAGAGGGATGTCTTGAAGAAACGCGTCTGGGTTCAGAACTCTGTGTCTCAGTGCCCTGCAACAGTGGGAAGTTAGTTTTGCATGGCCCGGTGCTACAGGTGGGTGGACATTTATTTTAAGGACCAATGGAATGGTCTAAAATGTGCAAATTCTGCTCACCCGGGAAGTCGGGCAATGCAAAACGAATTCACCCAGAGACCGTTACTTTATTTCCTTATATGAAATGTAAAGTAACTTTGTAGCCGACGCAGTTCCAGAATGTCTGTTGAAACTGTGTCTCATATGGAACGTTAGAACAGCGGTGGAAACAGAACTCAGTTCTCAAACTGGAGTAAAAGGAAAGATTCCTTCATAGAACATGACTCAAGTAAAAGTGAAAGTCACACAGTAAACTACTACTTCAGTAAAAGTCTAAAAGTATTTGGTTTAACTTTTACTTGGTACTCATCCCGGATCCGGGAGCACCCCCATCAGTAAAAAAGCTGACTAGCATAGCCTAGCATAGCGCCACAAGTAAATACTAGCGTCTAAATATCATGAAATCACAAGTCCAAGACACCAGATGAAAGATAGAATCCAGCCATCATTTCTGATTTTTAAAATGTTTTACAGGGAAGACACAATATGTATTTCTATTAGCTAACCACGATAGCAAAAGACTCAACTTTTTTCTCTCCACCATTTTCTTACTGCATAGGTAGCGTTCACAAATTCGACCAAATAAAGATATAAATAGTCACTAACCAAGAAAAAACTTCATCAGATGACAGTCTGATAACATATTTATTGTATAGCATATGTTTTGTTCGAAAAATGTGCATATTTCAGGTATAAATCACAGTTCTACATTGCAGCTGCAATCTGAAATAGCGTCGATGCAGCCACAATATTTACAGAGACCAACGTCAAATACCTAAATACGCATCATAAAACATTTCTGAAAAATACACAGCGTACAGCAAATGAAAGACCAACATCTTGTGAATCCAGCCAATATTTCAGATTTTTTAAGTGTTTTACAGCGAAAACACAATATAGCATTATATTAGCTTACCACAATAGCCAGAAACACAAGCAATTTACCAGCAGCAAAGGTTAGCGATCGTAACAATCCAGCAAAAGATATATAATTTTTGACTAACCTTGATAAACTTCATCAGATGACAGTCCTGTAACATCATATTACACAATGCATATAGGTTTTATTCGAAAATGTGCATATTTAGCAGCACAAATCGTGGTTATACAATGTGATCAGTAGCAACATTTCAGGCATTCTGGCCAGCGCCATCTTGGAGAGGCACCTAATCTAATCGATAACTAATCGTAAACTTGACTAAAAAATACAGGTTGGACAGCAAATGAAAGATGCATTAGTTATTAATGCAACCGCTGTGTTAGATTTTTAAAATTAACGTTACTAGACATACAGTGTGCGTTACAGCCAGACCAGTGCCGAAATTAATGGCGGACAAATCATTTTACATTTTTCCACAGAAATACTTATTAACATCATAAATAGCTCTTACTTTTGGACAAGCTTCCATCAGAATCTTGGGCAAGTTGTCCTTTGTCCAAAAGAATCGTTGCTCGGTTGTAGAACGTCCTCTTCAACTTTGGAACTAGCAGCTAACAATAGCTATGTGGCGCAGACATGCCCAAATCTTCAAAACGCAATACTAAGGAAATTCCGAAAATCGCAATATACATAACTATATATATATAACTCGGTTTAAAATAACTTCGTTATGATGTTTCTAACACCTATATCGAATTAAATCAGAGCAGGATATATCTAAGGCCGATAACTTGAGCTTTTCAGAACGCCATGCTGAGGTCATGCTTTGCGCAATGACGAACAATGAAAAGAGTGCACCCCCCATGCCATGGGCTTTTATATGGTCTCAGATCTGCCTAGAAACTCCATTCCAATTCTCATTGGTTACTGACATCCAGGGGAAGGCGCGTGCAGTTCATGTCGACCCATAGGATACATACAGAGTTTTAAACTGATCCTAGAACAGTCAACATTTTCAGATTTTGCAGTACCTGTCAGGAATTTCGCTGCCAAACGAGTTCTGTTTCACTCAGAGAAATAATTCAAACGGTTTTAGAAACTAGAGTGTTTTCTATCCAATAGTAATAATAATATGCATATTGTACGAGCAAGAATTGAGTACGAGGCAGTTTAATTTGGGAACGATAAATGACAAAGTTGAAACAGCACCCCCTATATTGACAAAAGGTTAAAATATACTTAAGTATCAAAAGTAAATGTAAAGTAGTAATAATTAATTAAAAATTCCTTATATTAAGCAAACCAGACAGCACAATTTTCTTGTTATTTTAATTTACGGATAGCCAGGGTCACACTCCAACACTCAGACATCATTTAAAAACAAAGCATTTGTGTTTAGTGAGTCTGCCAGATCAGAGGCAGTAGGGATGACCAGGAATGTTCTCTGTTTAGTGAGTCCGCCAGATCAGAGGCAGTAGGGATGACCAGGGATGTTCTCTGTTTAGTGAGTCTGCCAGATCAGAGGCAGTAGGGATGACCAGGGATGTTCTCTGTTTAGTGAGTCCGCCAGATCAGAGGCAGTAGGGATGACCAGGGATGTTCAACTGATAAGTGTGTGAATTAGACAATTTTCTGTCCTGCTAAGCATTCAAAACATAACGAGTACTTTTGGGTGTCAGTGAAAATGAAGGAGTAAAAATGAGTAAAAAGTACATTATTTTCTTCATGAATGTAGTGAAGTAAAAGTAAAAGTTGTTAAAATATAATTATTAAAGTAAAGGACAGATACCCCAAAAACTACTTCAGTAGTACTTTAAAGTATTTTGACTGAAGTACTTTACGCCACTGCATTAGAAGACTGATATATGTGTTGATTTGTAGGAAAGATGGGCAGATTCTGGTAGGTAGGCTACGAACTATTATAAAGTTAGGTCGTCGTCAGACATTCAACAGTCACAGTAGGTTTGAGCTACAGTATGATCACTAATCATGCCGACCAACCTGATGGTCTCTGTTGGGAATGTTGTGAAAAGAATCTGGCCCAGGCTATAAATATCTGGCATTACTCATCTCATATGTATATACTGTATTCTATACTATTCTACTGTATCTTAGTCTATGTATTACTCATCTCATATGTATATACTGTATTCTATACTATTCTACTGTATCTTAGTCTATGTATTACTCATCTCATGTGTATAAACTGTATTCTATACTATTCTACTGTATCTTAGTCTATGCATTACTCATCTCATATGTTATTCTATACTATTCTACAGTATCTTAGTCTATGTATTACTCATCTCATATGTATATACTGTATTCTATACTATTCTACTGTATCTTAGTCTATGTATTACTCATCTCATATGTATATACCGTATTCTATACTATTCTACTGTATCTTAGTCTATGTATTACTCATCTCATATGTATATACTGTATTCTATACTATTCTACTGTATCTTAGTCTATATATTACTCATCTCATATGTATATACTGTATTCTATACTATTCTACTGTATCTTAGTCTATGTATTACTCATCTCATATGTATATACTGTATTCTATACTATTCTACTGTATCTTAGTCTATGTATTACTCATCTCATATGTATATACTGTATTCTATACTATTCTGCTTTATCTTAGTCTATGCCGCTCTGACATTGTGACCAATAAAATTTGATTTGATTTAGATTAGGCTATATACATTACATGATCAAAAGTATGTGGACACCTGCTAGTCGAACATCTCATTCCAAAATCATAGCCATTCATATGGAGTTGGTCCCCCCCTTTGCTGCTATAACAGCCTCCACTCTTCTGGGAAGGCTTTCCACTAGATGTTGGAACATTGCTGTGGGGACTTGCTTCCATTCAGCCACAAGACCATTAGGGAAGTCGGGCACTGATGTTGGGTGATTAGGCCTGGCTCGCAGTCGGCGTTCCAATTTTTCCCAAAGGTGTTCGATGGGGTTGAGGTCAGGGCTGAAATAGTCGAATCCACTAATTTGAAGGGGTGTCCACATACTTTTGTATATATAGTGTACATTCTCTGTCCTGCTACTGGTAGGACTATAACATTATGTGAACTGACCTGAACAGGTTTAGGCTGGTCATCTATGATATGTAGGCTATAGCTGAGGTATAGACCAAGATCTGCATATCACTAACAAACTGCTATTATACATTATAACCTGGTCTACTTTACACAATATAACATCTACATATCACTAACAACCCACTACTATACATTATAACCTAGTCTACTTTACATAATATAACATCTACATATCACTAACAGCCCACTACTATACATTATAACCTAGTCTACTTTACATAATATAACATCTACATATCACTAACAACCCACTATTATACATTATAACCTAGTCTACTTTACATAACATAACATCTCTTAATTTCTGCAAATTAACTTTCTGAATGGATCAAAGATTTCCCCCTCAGATCATTCATGCCCGTTTTAGCCCTTCTGTCTATATTCTCAGATACGTTTAGAAAATAACAGATTGAAAGACAATAAATAGCCCACTGTTAGTGAATACAAATAAATGAGAGACATGGCCTTGTGTTGCTGTACTGTCTAGAACTACCTGAACAGTGACTTATTATTATTATTATTATTATTATTATTATTGTTATTATTGTTGTTGCTGTACTGTCTATAACTACCTTAACAAACAGTGACTTATTATTATTATTATTATTATTGTTGCTGTACTGTCTATAACTACCTTAACAAACAGTGACTTATTATTATTATTGACAGTTACCATGGAGATTAAATGTCACAACTACATGTTCATGTGATGCATTAAATCACCTGACTGTTTCTATGTCTGTTAGTAAATGTTTTTTCTCAAAGAGATAATGAATAAATGAGAACCATTCAAGAATTAGTTGTCAATGTGTTAACCACAACCAACATGCTGGATCTCTGTTTAGGGGTCAGTGCTCTAAAATGAGTCTCTCTGGGGAGAGAGAGGAGGGGGGCCCTGCCTCTAAAATGCATCTCTCTGGGGGACATGACACCAAAGCTAAGAGGTAAGATGACAATTTTATGAATAATATATTCATAATAATATATTACGTTTATTTCCAAAATAAATAGCTATCTCAAGATGAATGCACTTACTGTAAATCATCTCTCTGGATAAGAGCATCTGCTAAATCAGGGGTTCTCAATCCGGGGTCTGTGGAGGTACTGCAGGGGTTCTCAGTCCGGGGTCTGTGGAGGTACTGCAGGGGTTCTCAATCCGGGGTCTGTGGAGGTACTGCAGGGGTTCTCAGTCCGGGGTCTGTGGAGGTACTGCAGGGGTTCTCAATCCGGGGTCTGTGAAGGTACTGCAGGGGTTCTCAATCCGCGGTCTGTGGAGGTACTGCAGGGGTTCTCAATCCGGGGTCTGTGGAGGTACTGCAGGGGTTCTCAATCAGGGGTCTGAGGAGGTACTGCAGGGGTTCTCAATCCGGGGTCTGTGGAGGTACTGCAGGGGTTCTCAATCCGGGGTCTGTGGAGGTACTGCAGGGGTTCTCAATCCGGGGTCTGTGGAGGTACTGCAGGGGTTCTCAATCCGGGGTCTGTGGAGGTACTGCAGGGGTTCTCAATCCGGGGTCTGTGGAGGTACTGCAGGGGTTCTCAATCCGGGGTCTGTGGAGGTACTGCAGGGGTTCTCCATCCGGGGTCTGTGGAGGTACTGCAGGGGTTCTCAATCCGGGGTCTGAGGAGGTACTGCAGGGGTTCTCAATCCGGGGTCTGTGGAGGTACTGCAGGGGTTCTCAATCCGGGGTCTGTGGAGGTACTGCAGGGGTTCTCAATCTGGGGTCTGTGGAGGTGCTGCAGGGGTTCTCAATCCGGGGTCTGTGGAGGTACTGCAGGGGTTCTCAATCCGGGGTCTGTGGAGGTACTGCAGGGGTTCTCAATCCGGGGTCTGTGGAGGTACTGCAGGGGTTCTCAATCCGGGGTCTGTGGAGGTACTGCAGGGGTTCTCAATCCGGGGTCTGTGGAGGTACTGCAGGGGTTCTCAATCCGGGGTCTGTGGAGGTACTGCAGGGGTTCTCAATCCGGGGTCTGTGGAGGTACTGCAGGGGTTCTCAATCAGGGGTCTGTGGAGGTACTGCAGGGGTTCTCAATCAGGGGTCTGAGGAGGTACTGCAGGGGTTCTCAATCCGGGGTCTGTGGAGGTACTGCAGGGGTTCTCAATCCGGGGTCTGTGGAGGTACTGCAGGGGTTCTCAATCCGGGGTCTGTGGAGGTACTGCAGGGGTTCTCAATCCGGGGTCTGTGGAGGTACTGCAGGGGTTCTCAATCCGGGGTCTGTGGAGGTACTGCAGGGGTTCTCAATCCGGGGTCTGTGGAGGTACTGCAGGGGTTCTCCATCCGGGGTCTGTGGAGGTACTGCAGGGGTTCTCAATCCGGGGTCTGAGGAGGTACTGCAGGGGTTCTCAATCCGGGGTCTGTGGAGGTACTGCAGGGGTTCTCAATCCGGGGTCTGTGGAGGTACTGCAGGGGTTCTCAATCTGGGGTCTGTGGAGGTGCTGCAGGGGTTCTCAATCCGGGGTCTGTGGAGGTACTGCAGGGGTTCTCAATCCGGGGTCTGTGGAGGTACTGCAGGGGTTCTCAATCCGGGGTCTGTGGAGGTACTGCAGGGGTTCTCAATCCGGGGTCTGTGGAGGTACTGCAGGGGTTCTCAATCCGGGGTCTGTGGAGGTACTGCAGGGGTTCTCAATCCGGGGTCTGTGGAGGTACTGCAGGGGTTCCACGGCACCCTGACTGTACTCGTTACAATTTAAGACATTTGATAGAATTTTTACATGACAAAACCACTTTGCCTGCTCTTAATTATTGCCTAATATAATGGAATGAATCTTTGTTTTTAACCATTTCTGATGGTTGTTACAAGCAGAATTTTGACAATATAACCGTTATATCAACACACTCTTCACACCCGTTTAACAACTCTAAATATCTTTGGCATAGTAGCATCAAGTCCCTTGCCAATAATGTTGCCTACAACGTTGCAACAATGTTCATTTACATCTAACACATTATGCACTAGATGCCTTCAATTGCCATATTTATATCCATGCCCAATTTAGGATTATTATTTATAACGTGATGTTCTGCTCTAAAGGGAGAACTTGAAATAACATGATGTAGATAATTAAATAATCAAAAGATAAACGTGTTTATTATACACTCTTAGAAAAGAAGGTTCCTTATTGAACCAAAAAGGCTTCTATCACTTCCTTAATATATGGAATCACTAAAAGTTAATAATGTTTTTGGGTTCAGTGAAGAAGAACCTCTAGAGTTCTGATCAACGAAAGGCGAATGTTTTGAGGATGTAAACCCAGCAGCCCTCCAGTGATCTGAACAATTCCGCCTGTTTTTTCCAGCGCCCTGACCGGGATTTGAACCAGCCACCTTTCAGCCACAGGTCCAACTCAGGCCACAGCTCCAACTCCTTAGCCGCTGGGCGAAAACCTGAATTAATCTTCAGAAATAAGCATGAGTTAATCTGCCAAAATGAAGACAAAATGCTATCCATACATACATGGTATATACATAATATATAATATATATATTATACATAATTATTATACATAAATCATTGCCAAAAGCACAACACATACTGTTGCATGTAGGTCTATATTATTTATGGGTTGATCACATAGAAATATAAAACATTATTTTTAACTACTACAAAGCAATTACATGTGGCGCAGGAACCACTGACTCACTGCATGATTCTATAGTATTATCAAGACACCTGCTGTTAACTCTTAACTACTTAGGACAGCTCACGAGGTGTCCTAAATATCTGCTGACTAGGTGGGACTAGAGACTTCATGCATAGCTTTAATTTATGCCCATAAGTGTAAAATGTCTTTATTCTCAGCACTTATACAACCAATTTTCTACTCTGAGACACTTTGGCGATATGGACCCAGATGTCAAAATATTGTTATAAAAAAACTTTGAATGTTTGTTTAACATAGTAATAAAAAATGAATATTACTAATGTAACCCACTGTAAAGACTGGGTTTAGTTGATTGTGTTGCACTGCTCATGTCCGCATTCTGGAACTGTCCGCGTCCCCGTACAGAACTGTCCGCGTCCCCGTTCGGTGTGGCGCCAAGCATATTGTCCGGTTACGCGCAGAGTTGCTGAGGTGATCTTGGGGAATAACGACGGAGTTCACTACAGTGTTGAGACACCGAAGTTTATTGTTCAATTTGCTTTTTTCTTTACGGTCAGGGACAGTATGAGTGTAGCCAGATCCTTTTCACTCTCTATCCTTGTTTCATTTTGTGGTTCACCGGATTCGTCATTTTCATCGAGACGAGGTACAGAACGACCAGCTAGCTAGTCGGTACAGCTAGGTAAGCTAGCTAGCTACTATACCAGCAGCATCCTAGTTAACTTAGCTAACAATACATCATTCTCTCGTTGACGGATGCTGGCTACCTCTGTCCGGTTCTCCTCTCTTCACTAGATGGACGGTAACTTTAGTGTTTAACCCCTCTGTGTCCAAGGACCAATCTTTTGAATATTATTTTCAGGGCGCCTCAATAGTGTTAGGGTTGCGTAAGTTCAACTGAGATAGGAACAATAGTACACCTGAACTTGGTTAAAATAATTGTTTAATTCAATAGTTAATAAATGGCAAATACAATTTCCGTATATACGGGTTCAATGTTTCATCACGCAGGATAAGACAGAGAACTGATTTGTTCCTGACAAAGATAGTATATTATACTCATGACAGAGATAGTTCCCGCTTCCGAGCCGGCCTGTCAGAGTAGAGACTGGGCGTGGTTTAGACTTACCCAGCCTATCGTTGATGTTGGCACATAAGCTAGTCCTAGCCCCTTTGCGCTCTCTGTTGTCCCGTCGCTGTTGCTGTGTAGATTACGCTTCTTCACCCCAAAGACTGGGGTCAGACAGCTCTGTAATATTGTCTGAGCTATTCCCACCTGTCACACAATGTCCACTGTTCTCGCTCAAGGCTAACTACAGCTTCCCAGCTTCTTATCTGAGCTAACTGTTACTTCCAGCATACACACACAGACATCCAGGCGCCCAGACCAACAGTTTGTCAATATCCAATCACATTTAATACAGTTGCTAATCACGTTTGTTATAGTATTCAATCTCATATGATATAGTTGCTAATCACGTTTGTTATAGTATTGGGTTATAGTCCATTGTACACCACAGTCAGCAGTCTCCTGATTCACCCTCTCCTGTGTCTCTCTAAGATTAGCACAGTCTCGGTCACACAGTACAGCTTCACACTACTGATACATTTGTTGCTTCTCTCCTTTTAACACACACACATTTCAGGCTGATATTCATGGTTGGGCCCTGAGCACTGGTAAAAGTGAGAACAATGGAAAAATGCAGGAGTCAGCAATTCAAACTTTAATGCATACGAAGCCCTACTAGCTTATAGTTAGTTAAGCATGTCAAAAAACCTTTATAAAACCCCACAATAGCAGGTATTGTACACCGGGTAAATAATCACTAGTCAGAACCTCAACCTCAGTATACATTCATTATAAAAAACATCTTAATATCTGATATTGCGAGTAAACAACCTCGCAATAGAAAAGACAAGAGTGCGTCTTCCAGCCCACCAATAAATTACAAAATTCAACCCTCCCGGTTAGTAAATTTACCTCAACATGCCCCCGGAGAAGGCAGAGTAACGACACCAGCCTTTTAGCGAGGCTGACTACAACGCTGACACACACTGCTCGCGCCGCAAACTGAGCTTCTAGAAGTCAGTTCTATTTGTGACGTAGTTCGCGCTGCATCTCCTCATTGGTTTATAGAAGCAGGTACCCACGTGCCATCTCCTCATTGGTTTATAGAAGCAGGTACCCACGTGCCATCTCCTCATTGGTTTATAGAAGCAGGTACCCACGTGCCATCTCCTCATTTAGCAAAAAAATATAAACATAAATTAACATAACTTCTTTAAACAATAGAAGCTAATTTACGAACATTTCTAAAAATGGATATATAGCTTTTTGGAATGAAACTCTTCTTATGTTTCCCCATCTGAGCTCAGAGTAGATGAGAGATGTAATGTTTGTCTCTGTTGTGTTGAAGTCCAATCAAGCAGGAGAGACCAGCCTCCCCTGTACCCAGCTGTGTGTCCATGAAGAGTGACAAGTCTATGGAATATCCTATACGGTTTAGAGAGGGAGACTTTTCTACTGAACAAAGGTAAGAAGAACTCATGGGTCAGTTAAACAACACTGTCTCTAGTCATTTCTCTCCCATTTTCCCATTTATTTTTGTTGTTTTCATAATCCATAGGCTAATCCTTTTGTCCATTTTCATAGTCCTACAACAATATTAAACAAACACAACATCCACTCCCTGTGTGTGTGTGTGTGTGTGTGTGTGTGTGTGTGTGTGTGTGTGTGTGTGTGTGTGTGTGTGTGTGTGTGTGTGTGTGTGTGTGTACTCCCTGGATGAGGAGATGTAATCTCATGTTTTGTCCACAGAAACCAACAGGAGAGATCAGAGTCAGAGATTCTCAGTGGTCAGTCTTCCCAGAGTCATCAAACAGACCTGGCCTCCATATTCAGTGTATGTGGTCCTGTTATGTACATTTGTTTTTGTTTACCTCAATTACAGTTGATCTGTCAATCATTAATTAATGTGTTAATGAGAAAGCATTTTGTCTCTTGCTTAACTTATTTACTTGATTTATTTCAGTTGCTTGAAGAGAAAATTATGACATTTGTGAAGAACGAGCTGAAGATGTTCAAGAGGATTCTTAGTCCAGAACTCCCAGAAGGCTTTGAGAGTCAGAAGCAGGATAAGGAAGTGGTGGATGCTGAAGATGAGAAGCAGGAGAGCAGTGCCAGAGAGGGGGCTCTGAAGATCACACTGCACGTCCTGAGGAAAATGAACCAGAAGGAGCTTGCTGACACACTGGAGAAATGTAAGATCTGTCTGCCTCATGTTGAATGCTGTTTTATAACATTTAAAAGCTGTAGCTAAGGTACAGCTAAAGTAGCTGTGTAACTCAATGAAAAGAGAGAGAGAGAGAGAGACTGCAAGGGAGAGAGAGAGACAACATGAACAATACCATCAATAATAATATATTCAGTCTGTAATGCATTATGAAAAAATGTACACATTTATACAGTAAGAAGAGAATATATAATATATAAGAGAATAAATAATTATAATTTACAACTTTATATTAGTCCTACAATACTGTAGGCACTAAAACAGACGTAATATTAATATCCTCTGTGTTATTTCTAGATTCAGATGATCCTGCTGTGATTTGCCAACGTGAACTCAAATCTAATCTAAAGAAGAAGTTTCAATGTGTATTTGAGGGGATCGCTAAACAAGGAAACCCAACACTTCTCAATAAGATCTACACAGAGCTCTACATCACAGAGGGTGGAACAGGAGAGGTCAATAATGAACATGAGCTGAGACAGATTGAGACAACAACCAGGAAACAAGCAAGACCAGAGACTGCAATCAAATGTAACGACATCTTCAAATCCTTAACTGGACAAGACAAACCTATCAGAACTGTGCTGACAAAGGGAGTCGCTGGCATTGGAAAAACAGTCTCTGTGCAGAAGTTCATTCTGGACTGGGCTGAAGGAAAAGCAAATCAGGATGTCCAATTTGTATTTTCATTCCCTTTCCGGGAGCTGAATTTGATGAAAAAGGACAAACACACTTTCATTGACCTTCTCAATCACTTTTCAATGGAAACCAAACAATCAGGAATCTCCAACTACAACAAGTACAAAGTTCTGTTCATCTTTGATGGTCTGGATGAGTGCCGACTGCCCCTAGACTTCCAGAAGAACAAGATCTGTTGGGACGTCACAGAGTCAACCTCAGTGGATGTTCTGCTGACAAATCTGATCAGGGGAAATCTGCTTCCCTCTGCTCTCCTCTGGATAACTACCCGACCTGCAGCAGCCAATAAGATCCCTTCAGGGTGTGTTGACCAGGTGACAGAGGTACGAGGGTTCAATGACCCACAGAAGGAGGAATACTTCAGGAAGAGATTCAGTGATGAGGACCTGGCTAGCAGAATCATCTCACACATAAAGACATCAAGGAGCCTCCGCATCATGTGCCACGTTCCAGTCTTCTGTTGGATTTCTGCAACAGTCCTTGAACACATGCTGAAACATAAGAGAGAAGAGATGCCCAAGACTCTGACTGAGATGTACACACACCTTGTGGTGTTTCATTCCAAACAGAATAATGAAAAGTATCTTGGGAAAGAAGAGACAGGTCCAAACTGGAATAAAGAGAGCATTCTGTCACTGGGAAAACTGGCTTTTCAGCAGCTTGTGAATGGCAATCTGATTTTCTATGAAGGAGACCTGAAAGACGCTGGCATTGATGTCAATGAAGCCTCAGTGTACTCAGGATTGTGCACACAGCTCTTTAAAGAGGAATGTGTGCTGTACCAGGACAAGGTGTACTGCTTTGTTCATCTGAGCATTCAGGAGTTTCTGGCTGCTGTATATGTGTTCCTCTCATTCATCAACAACAATGAGAATCTAATGGACAAATTGCAAACGAAGTCCAGTGTCTTTTCTCTGCTGTTCGGAAACGTGTCTGAAGTTAGTTTCTACAAGAGTGCTGTGGATAAAGCCTTACAAAGTGAGACGGGAAACCTGGACCTTTTCCTCCGCTTCCTTCTGGGCCTCTCACTGGAGTCCAATCAGAAGCACTTACAAGGTCTACTGACAAAGACAAAAAGCAGCTCACAGAGCCATGAAGAAACAGTCAAGTACATCAAGGAGAAGATCAGGGAGAATCCCTCTCCAGAGAGGTGCATCAATCTGTTCCACTGTCTGAATGAACTGAATGACCATTCTCTAGTGGAGGAGATCCAAAGATACCTGAGATCAGGAAGTCTCTCAAAACCCAAACTGTCACCTGCACAGTGGTCAGCTCTGGTCTTTGTGTTGCTGACTTCAGAAAAGGAGCTGGATGTGTTTGACCTGAAGAAATACTCCAGATCAGAGGAAGGTCTTCTGAGGCTGATGCCAGTGGTCAAAGCCTCCAGAGCTGTTCTGTGAGTAAATAAAATGACATATAAGAACTAATCGTCATGAAGATTTATCCAGTTTAGAGAGAAATATGTATTATAATATGTATATATATTTTATATTGAAAATCATATTGAATAATTGCATTGAGTTTCACATTAGTATAACAATATGACCATACAATTCTAGGAGAGGGAAGATGAATCGATATGATGTTTGAGAAAATAAACCAAATGCATCTGCCATTGTCCTTCTACACTACTGGTGTTAAATTAACAGTGTGTTTGTGAAGTCATGATGATCTCTTTGCAGGCTGTCAGGCTGTGGAGTCACAGAGGAAGGCTGTGCTTCTCTGGTCTCAGCTCTGAGGTCAAACCCCTCACACCTGAGAGAGCTGGATCTGAGTAACAATGACCTGAAGGATTCAGGAGTGAAGCTGCTCTCTGCTGGACTGGGGAATCACCACTGTAAACTGGAGACTCTGAGGTCAGTATTCCTGTAGTTGGTCAACAAGTGATAACTGTTCACCAGATCCACATGTGTTTACCAGACACACATAGTCCACAACATATGTGTTTGGACAGTGAAGCTTACAGTTTTACATTTGGTGCTATGCTCCAGCATTTTGGATTTTAGTTAGAATGTCTCATATTAGTCGACAGTACAGAATGTCACCTTTTATTTGATGTTAATGGTGAGAGGTTAGCATGTTTTGTTGTAGTCTCTGTTATTGGTAATGGTGAGAGGTTAGCATGTTTTGTTGTAGCCTCTGTTATTGGTAATGGTGAGAGGTTAGTATGTTTTGTTGTAGTCTCTGTTATCGGTAATGGTGAGAGGTTAGCATGTTTTGTTGTAGTCTCTGTTATTGGTAATGGTGAGAGGTTAGCATGTTTTGTTGTAGCCTCTGTTATTGGTAATGGTGAGAGGTTAGCATGTTTTGTTGTAGTCTCTGTTATTGGTAATGGTGAGAGGTTAGCATGTTTTGTTGTAGTCTCTGTTATCGGTAATGGTGAGAGGTTAACATGTTTTGTTGTAGTCTCTGTTATCGGTAATGGTGAGAGGTTAGCATGTTTTGTTGTAGCCTCTGTTATTGGTAATGGTGAGAGGTTAGTATGTTTTGTTGTAGCCTCTGTTATTGGTAATGGTGAGAGGTTAGCATGTTTTGTTGTAGTCTCTGTTATTGGTAATGGGTGAGAGGTTAGCATTTTTTGTTGTATCCTCTGTTATTGGTAATGGTGAGAGGTTAGCATGTTTTGTTGTAGCCTCTGTTATTGGTAATGGTGAGAGGTTAGCATGTTTTGTTGTAGTCTCTGTTATTGGTAATGGTGAGAGGTTAGCATGTTTTGTTGTAGCCTCTGTTATTGGTAATGGTGAGAGGTTAGCATGTTTTGTTGTAGCCTCTGTTATTGGTAATGGTGAGAGGTTAGCATGTTTTGTTGTAGCCTCTGTTATTGGTAATGGTGAGAGGTTAGCATGTTTTGTTGTAGCCTCTAACTTTCTCACTCATTATTATTCATGATTCATTCATGATCTTTCTCAATCATTGCAGTCACAGGCTTGATGAAGTCATTGTGTTCAAAGAATATGGGACCAAATACTATACTTTTGACTACTTTAATACACTTTAAGTGAATTGGTCAGAAAACGTATTACTTCTTCAAATAGGGAGACTAGATACATAAAGTGCTTTCATTTCTAAATGGTGACACAGATGTATTAAAATACCCACAAATAAAAGGTGACATTATATACTGTCACCTCATATGAAACATTTGATCTGAAATCCAAAATGTTGGAGTATAGAGACACATTTAAAATGTTAGCTTCACTGTCAAAATAGATATGGTGTGGACTGTTTACTCAATACAATCTAAATCTGATACCTCACTGTCATTATAGATATGGTGTGGACTGTATACTCAATACAATCTAAATCTGATACCTCACTGTCATTATAGATATGGTGTGGACTGTTTACTCAATACAATCTAAATCTGATACCTCACTGTCATTATAGATATGGTGTGGACTGTATACTCAATACAATCTAAATCTGATACCTCACTGTCATTATAGATATGGTGTGGACTGTTTACTCAATACAATCTAAATCTGATACCTCACTGTCATTATAGATATGGTGTGGACTGTATACTCAATACAATCTAAATCTGATACCTCACTGTCATTATAGATATGGTGTGGACTGTATACTCAATACAATCTAAATCTGATACCTCACTGTCATTATAGATATGGTGTGGACTGTTTACTCAATACAATCTAAATCTGATACCTCACTGTCATTATAGATATGGTGTGGACTGTATACTCAATACAATCTAAATCTGATACCTCACTGTCTGTCTTTTTACTGATTCTGCTTTTAAACTGGTCTGGTCAGTCTACTCACATATTTGTACTATACATGTTTATCTACAAGCAATACTTGTATAATTTGTCATTTCTAATAATGATGCATTAATTTATGCATATATAAGACATGTTTCAGGACACTGATATAACTGCCACTATTTTCACCACCAAAGAATATCAGTGTGATTTTAATATGATTTGACTCTTTGCAGGCTGTCAGGCTGTCTAGTCACAGAGGAAGGCTGTGCTTCTCTGGTCTCAGCTCTGAGGTCAAACCCAACACATTATTTGTGCACAGGTTACAGCGTAAACAGGGAAAGCTGAGCTTAACATTTTAATACAACCTGTCTGTCATTGTATTTCTTCTGTGTTGGCAGACTCACTGGCTGTAAACTCAGAAACACATCCTGTAAAGTGTTGGCCTCAGATCTCAGTTCAAACCTCTCATACCTGAGAGAGCTGGATCTGAGTAACAATGACCTGAAGGATTCAGGAGTGAAGCTGCTCTCTGCTGGACTGGGGAATCCCCACTGTAAACTGGAGACTCTGAGGTCAGTATTCCTGTAGTTGGTCAACAAGTGATAACTGTTCACCAGATCCACAGATCCACCAGACACACATAGTCCACACCATATGTGTTTGGACAGTGAAGCTTAGAGTTTTAAATATGGTGCTATGCTCCAGCATTATAGATTGACTGTTAGACTGTTTCATATGAGGTGACAGTATATAATGTCACCTTTTATTTGAGGGTATTCATACATATACTGTCATGGTCAAAGTTGAGAATGACACATGTTAATTTTCAGTCTGCTGCTTCAGTGTCTTTAGATATTTTTGTCAGATGTTACTTTGGAATACTGAAGAATAATTACTATTTCATAAGTGTCAAAGGCTTTTATTGACAATTACATGAAGTTGGTGCAAAGAGTCAATATTTGCATTGTTGACCCTTCTTTTTCAAGACCTCTCCAATCCGCCCTGGCATGCTGTCAATTAACTTCTGGGCCACATCCTAACTGATGGCAGCCCGTTCTTGCATAATCAATGCTTGGAGTTTGTCAGAATTTGTGGGGTTTTGTTTGTCCACCCGCCTCTTGAGGATTGACCACAAGTTCTCAATGGGATTAAGGTCTGAGACGTTTCCTGGCCATGGACCCAAAATATCGATGTTTTGTTCCCCGGGCCACTTAGTTATCACATTTGCCTTATGGCAAGGTGCTCCATCATGCTGGAAAAGGCAATGTTCATCACCAAACTGTTCCTGGATGGTTGGGAGAAGTTGCTCTCGGAGGATGTGTTGGTACCATTCTTTATTTATGGCTGTGTTCTTAGAAAAAATTGTGAGTGAGCCCACTCCCTTGGCTGAGAAGCAACCCCACACATGAATGGTCTCAGGATGCTTTACTGTTGGCATGACACAGGACTGATGGTAGCACTCACCTTGTCTTTTCCGGACAAGCTTTTTTCCGGATGCCCCAAACAATCGAAAAGAAGATTCATTAGAGAAAATGACTTTACCCCAGTCCTCAGCAGTCCAATCCCTGTACCTTTTGCAGAATATCAGTCTGTCCCTGATGTTTTTCCTGGAGAGAAGTGGCTTCTTTGCTGCCCTTCTTGACACCAGGACATCCTACAAAAGTCTTGTGTGTGCAGATGCACTCTCACCTGCCTGCTGCCATTCCTGAGCAAGCTCTCTACTGGTGGTGCCCCGATCCCACAACTGAATCAACTTTAGGAGACGGTCCTGGCGCTTGCTGGACTTTCTTGGGCGCACTGAAGCCTTCACAACAATTGAACCGCTCTCCTTGAAGTTCTTGATGTTCCGATAAATGGTTGATTTAGGTGCAATCTTACTGGCAGCAATATCCTTGCCTGTGAAGCCCTTTTTGTGCAAAGCAATGATGACGGCACGTGTTTCCTTGCAGGTAACCATGATTGACAGAGGAAGAACAATGATTCCAAGCACCACCTTCCTTTTGAAGCTTCCAGTCTGTTATTCGAACTCAATCAGCCTGACAGAGTGAACTCCAGCCTTGTCCTCGTCAACACTCACACCTGTGTTAATGAGAGAATCACTGACATGATGCCAGCTGGTCCTTTTGTGGCAGGGCTGAAAAGCAGTGGGAATGTTTTTGGGGGGATTCAGTTCATTTGCATGGCAAAAAGGGACTTTGAAATGAATTGCAATTCATCTGATCACTCTTCATAACATTCTGGAGTATATGCAAATTGCCATCATACAAACTGAGGCAGCAGACATTGTGAATTTATTTGTGTCATTCTCAAAACTTTTGTCCAGGACTGTATATTTTACCGTTTAGATATGAAAGCACTTTATGTATCTAAACTCATTAAAAATAGAAACATCCCTTTTTCAGGACCCTGTCTTTCGAAGACAATTTGTAAAAATCCAAATAACTTCACAGATCTTTCTTGGAAAGGGTTTAAGCACAGTTTCCCATGCTTGTTCAATGAACCATAAACAATTAATGAACATGCACCTGTGGAATGGTCGTTAAGACACTAACAGCTTACAGACGGTAGGCAATGAAGGTCACAGTTATGAAAACTTAGTACACTAAAGAGGAATTTCTACTGACTCTGAAAAACACCAAAAGAAAGATGCCCAGGGTCCCTGCTCATCTGCGTGAATGTGCCTTAGGCATGCTGCCAAGATGCATGAGGACTGCAGATGTGGCCAGGGCAATAAATTGCAATGTCCCTACTGTGAGACGCATAAGACAGCGCTACAGGGAGACAGGATGGACAGCTGATCGTCCTTGTAGTGGCAGACCACGTGTACCATCACCTGCGCATGATCAGTACATCGGAACATCACACCTGTGGGACAGGTACAGGATGGCAACAACTGCCCGAGTTAAACCAGGAACGTACAATCGCTCCATCAGTGCTCAGACTGTCCGCGATAGGCTGGACTGAGGGCTTGTAGACCTGTTGTAGGCAGGTCCTCACCAGACATCACCGGCAACAACGTCGCCTAGGGGCCCAAACCCACCATCGCTGGACCAGACAGAACTGGCAAAAAGTGTTCTTCACTGACGAGTCGCGGTTTTGTCTCACCAGGGGTGATGGTCGGATTCGCGTTTATCGTCGAAGGAATGAGCGTTACACCGAGGACTATACTCTGGAGCGGGATCGATTTGGAGGTGGAGGGTCCATCATGGTCTGGGGCGGTGTGTCACAGCATCATCGGACTGAGCTTGTTGTCATTGCAGGCAATCTCAACGCTGTGCGTTACAGGGAAGACATCCTCCTCCCTCATGTGGTACCCTTCCTGCAGGCTCATCCTGACATGACCCTCCAGCATGACAATGCCACCAGCCATACTGCTCGTTCTGTGTGTGATTTCCTGCAAGACAGGAATGTCAGTGTTCTGCCATGGCCAGCGAAGCGCCCGGATCTCAATTCCATTGAGCACGTCTGGGACCTGTTGGATCGGAGGGTGAGGGCTAGGGCCATTCCCCGCAAAAATATCTGGGAACTTGCAGGTGCCTTGGTGGAAGAGTGGGGTAACATCTCACAGCAAGAACTGGCAAATCTGTTGCAGTCCATGAGGAGAAGATGCACTGCAGTACTTAGTATCTGGTGCAGCCACCAGCTGCATTGACTGTTACTTTTGATTTTGAACCCAATTTGTTCAGGGACACAATTCAATTTCTGTTAGTCAAATGTCTGTGGAACTTGTTCAGTTTATGGCTCAGTTGTTGAATCTTGTTATGGTCATACAAAAATGTACAAATGTTAAGTTGCTGAAAATAAACGCAGTTGACAGTGAGAGGGCGTTTATTTTTTGGCTGAGTTTAGTTCTCCCATTTGAAGAAGTCTTAATTATTTGGACGAATTAATTTAGTCAAGTTTAGTGTTTGGTCTCATATTCCATGCCTGCAGTGATTACATCAAGCTTGTGATTCTACCAACTTGCTGAATGCATTTGCAGTTTGTTCAGGTTGTATTTTGGAATGTGTTTTTCCAAATAGAAACTAAATGGTGAATAATGTCCTGTCATTTTGGAGTCACTTCACTTGTTTTGTCAGTAAGTTTAGAAGATGTTTCTGAACACTTCTACATTCTTGTGGATGCGACCATGATTATGAATAATTATGAATGAATCGTGAAAAAAAAGAAGATAAATAACAAAGTTAGAGGCACAAAGATCAGAATAAATGCTAACCTCCCATGTTATTGGTAATGGTGAGAGGTTAGCATGTTGTGTTGTAGCCTCTGTTATTGGTAATGGTGAGAGGTTAGCATGTTTTGTTGTAGCCTCTGTTATTGGTAGTGGTGAGAGGTTAGCATGTTTTGTTGTAGCCTCTGTTATTGGTAATGGTGAGAGGTTAGCATGTTTTGTTGTAGTCTCTGTTATTGGTAATGGTGAGAGGTTAGCATGTTTTGTTGTAGCCTCTGTTATTGGTAGTGGTGAGAGGTTAGCATGTTTTGTTGTAGTCTCTGTTATTGGTAATGGTGAGAGGTTAGCATGTTTTGTTGTAGCCTCTGTTATTGGTAATGGTGAGAGGTTAGCATGTTTTGTTGTAGCCTCTGTTATTGGTAATGGTGAGAGGTTAGCATGTTTTGTTGTAGTCTCTGTTATTGGTAATGGTGAGAGGTTATCATGTTTTGTTGTAGTCTCTGTTATTGGTAATGGTGAGAGGTTAGCATGTTTTGTTGTAGCCTCTGTTATTGGTAATGGTGAGAGGTTAGCATGTTTTGTTGTAGCCTCTGTTATTGGTAATGGTGAGAGGTTAGCATGTTTTGTTGTAGCCTCTGTTATTGGTAATGGTGAGAGGTTAGCATGTTTTGTTGTAGCCTCTGTTATTGGTAATGGTGAGAGGTTAGCATGTTTTGTTGTAGCCTCTGTTATTGGTAATGGTGAGAGGTTAGCATGTTTTGTTGTAGCCTCTGTTATTGGTAATGGTGAGAGGTTAGCATGTTTTGTTGTAGCCTCTGTTATTGGTAATGGTGAGAGGTTAGCATGTTTTGTTGTAGCCTCTGTTATTGGTAATGGTGAGAGGTTAGCATGTTTTGTTGTAGCCTCTGTTATTGGTAATGGTGAGAGGTTAGCATGTTTTGTTGTATCCTCTGTTATTGGTAATGGTGAGAGGTTAGCATGTTTTGTTGTATCCTCTGTTATTGGTAATGGTGAGAGGTTAGCATGTTTTGTTGTATCCTCTGTTATTGGTAATGGTGAGAGGTTAGCATGTTTTGTTGTAGCCTCTGTTATTGGTAATGGTGAGAGGTTAGCATGTTTTGTTGTAGCCTCTGTTATTGGTAATGGTGAGAGGTTAGCATGTTTTGTTGTAGTCTCTGTTATTGTAATGGTGAGAGGTTAGCATGTTTTGTTGTAGATTCTGTTATTGGTAATGGTGAGAGGTTAGCATGTTTTGTTGTAGCCTCTGTTATTGCTAATGGTGAGAGGTTAGCATGTTTTGTTGTAGCCTCTGTTATTGGTCATGGTGTTTTGTTGTAGTCTCTGTTATTGGTAAGGGTGAGAGGTTAGCATGTTTTGTTGTAGCCTCTGTAACTTTCTCACTCATTATTATTCATGATTCATTCATGATTTTTCTTAATCATCAGGATTAAATTATTATTGTTTAGAAACATGTTATCTACTCACTTAGACAGAAAATTACTCCAGGCATCATCCACCATTCAGTTACTATTGGGCAAAACATAACCGAAAACACAACCAAAATAAACTGCAAATGAAAATTACTCCAGGCATCAACCAACGAGTTTGAGTCACAAGCTTGATGTAGTCGTCGTGTTGAACGAATATGGGACCGAATACTAAACTTTTGAATACTTAACTTCTTGGCGCTACGAATCCCGTTACCGGGATCATTTTCCTAAACAACCATTGAATTGCAGTGCGCCAAATTCAAAAATAATCCTAAAAATATTTATAATCTTGCAATCACAAGTGAAATATACCAAAACACAGTTTAGCTTGTTGTTAATCCACCTATTGTGTCAGATTTTGAAAATATGCTTTGCAGCGAAAGCAATCCAAGCTTTTGTGAGTGTATCAATCAATGCTAGAACAGTTAGCCTTAAATTAGCTTGGTCACGAAAGTCAGAAAAGCAATAAAATTAATCGCTTACCTTTGATAATCTTCGGATGTTTGCACTCACGAGACTCCCAGTCACACAAATGTTATTTTTGTTCGATAAATATTACTTTTATCACAAATTAGTATTATATCGAAATGCGCAACCCAACTGGCGTTTTTATGTTCAGAAAACCACAGCCTCGTTCCGTTCCTGAAAGGCAGAAAAATTCCTAAAAGTATCCGTAATGTTCGTAGAAACATGTCAAACATTTTTATAATCAATCCTCAGGTTGTTTTTAACATACATAAACGATCATATTTCAACCGGACGATAACCTACTCAATAAAAGAGAAAGAAAATGTCGAGCTAGCCCTCTCGCGCGAGGAACTAATCAAAGGACACCTGACTCGTTCTAAAAAATCTCGCTGATTTTTCAAAATTAAAGCCTGAAACTATGTCTAAAGCCTGGTCACAGCCTGAGGAAGCCATTGGAAAAGGAATCTGGTTGATACGCCTTTAAATATAGAGGGGCAGGAAACAGAACAGGGATTTTTATTTTATTTTTAAAGCACTTCCGGGTTGGATTTCCTCAGATTTTTGCCTGCAGAATCAGTTTTGTTATACTCACAGACAATATTTTGACAGTTTTGGAGACTTTGGAGTGTTTTCTATCCTAATCTGTTAATTATATGCAGATTCTACGATCTGGGCCTGAGAAATAGTCCATTTACGTTGGGAACATTATAAAATATAAAAGAAACATTCTGGCCCCTAGCGTCAAGAAGTTTTAATACTACTTTAATGCACTATAAGTGAGTTGGTTAGAATACTTATGACTTCTTTAAATAGGGGGACTAGATACATAAATAAAGTGCTTTCATTTCTAAATGGTGACACAGATGTATTAAAATACCCACAAATAAAAGGTGACATTATATACTGTCACCTCATATGAAACATTTGATCTGAAATCCAAAATGTTGGAGTATAGAGCCATATTTAAAATGTTAGCTTCACTTTCAAAATAGATATGGTGTGGACTGTATAATCAATACAATCTAAATCTGATACCTCACTGTCTGTCTTTTGACTGATACTGCTTTTTAAACTGATCTGGTCAGTCTACTCAAATATTTGTTAATATGCATCTTTCTATCTGCAAGCAATACTTGTATAATTTGTCATTTCTATTAATGAAACATTCATGTATGAATAGATATGGCAGGTTTCAGGACACTGACGTATCTGAACATTTATTTAAAAAAATATAGTGCCACTATATTCAAGTCCAAAGAATAGCCGTGTGGTTTTAATATGATTTGACTCTTTGCAGGCTGTCAGGCTGTCTAGTCACAGAGGAAGGCTGTGCTTCTCTGGTCTCAGCTCTGAGGTCAAACCCAACACATTATTAGTGTAACCGGGTTATAGCGTAAGCAGGGAAAGCTAAGCGTAACATATTTTAATACAACCTGTCTGTCATTGTATTTCTTCTGTGTTGGCAGACTCACTGTCTGTAAACTCACAGACACATCCTGTAAAGTGTTGGCCTCAGTTCTCAGTTCCAACCCCTCACACCTGAGAGAGCTGGACCTGAGTAACAATGACCTGAAGGATTCAGGAGTGAAGCTGCTCTCTGCTGGACTGGGGAATCCCCACTGTAAACTGGAGACTCTGAGGTCAGTATTCCTGTAGTTGGTCAACAAGTGATAACTGTTCACCAGATCCACATGTGTTTACCAGACACACATAGTCCACACCATATGTGTTTGGACAGTGATGCTTACAGTTTTAAATTTGGTGCTATGCTCCAGCATTTTGGATTTGAGATATAATGTTTCATATTAGGTGACAGTACAGAATGTCACCTTTTATTTGAGGGAATTCATACATATATTTTACCGTTTAGATATGAATAGTGAATAATGATGAATAACAAAGTTATAGAGGCACAAATATCAGTATAAATGCTAATCTCCCCTGTTATTGGTAATGGTGAGAGGTTAGCATGTTTTGTTGTAGCCTCTGTAACTTTCTCACTCATTATTATGAATGATTCATTCATGATTTTTCTTAATAATGGCATCATCAGGATTAATTTAGTGGTGTTTAGAAACATGTTGTCCGCTCACTAAGAAAGACATTTACTCCAGTCATCATCCACAATTTTAATATTGGGAAAAACACAACCCAAAACACAACCAAAACAAACTGCAAGTACAATCAACTAGTTTGAGTCACAGGCTTGATGTAGTCATTGCGTTAAAGGAATATCAGACCAAATACTATTCTTTTGGCTACTTTAATACACTATAAGTGAATTGGTCAGAATAATTATGACTTCTTCAAATTGGCAGACTGGACACATAAAGTGCTTTTATTTTTCTAAATGGTGAAACAGATATGTATGAAAATATCCTCAAATAAAAGGTGACATTATATACTGTCACCTCATATGAAACATTTGATCTGAAATCCAAAATGTTGGAGTATAGAGCCACATTTAAAATGTTAGCTTCACTGTCATTATAGATATGGTGTGGACTGTATACTCAATACAATCTAAATCTGATACCTCACTGTCATTATAGATATGGTGTGGACTGTTTACTCAATACAATCTAAATCTGATACCTCACTGTCATTATAGATATGGTGTGGACTGTATACTCAATACAATCTAAATATGATACCTCACTGTCTTTTGACTGATACTGCTTTTTAAACTGGTCTGGTTAGTCTACTCAAAAAATTGTACTATACATTATTCTATCTGAGGCAATACTTTGATAATGTATCATTTCTAATAATGGTACATTAATATATGAATAGACATGGCAGGTTTCAGGACACTGATGTATCTGAAAATGTAGAAAACATTAATTTAAAAAAATATACTGCCACTATTTTCACCACCAAAGAATATCAGTGTGATTTTAATATGATTTGACTCTTTGCAGGCTGTCAGGCTGTCTAGTCACAGAGGAAGGCTGTGCTTCTCTGGTCTTAGCTCTGAGGTCAAACCCCTCACACCTGAGAGAGCTGGACCTGAGCTACAATCACCCAGGAGACTCAGGAGTCAGACTGCTCTCTGCTGGACTGGAGGATCCACACTGCAGACTGGAGAAACTCAAGTATGTAGAGGGTTTATGTCAATGTTCATATCAGACATGTTTGACTTACCAGGCTGGTTAAGACAAACATTCTTACCACCACTTGGACAAAGGTATATGCTGACTGTGTGTGTGTGTGTGTGTGTGTGTGTGTGTGTGTGAGTTCAGGTGTACCCCTCAATGACTGTCTGTTCTTCTGCTTACCGCTACAGTGTGGAACATGGTGGAGAGAACAGAATGAAACCTGGGCTTAGAAAATGTGAGTGTTGACTGCTGTGAAGAATATGACTAAGAATAAGTCTTAATTCAAGTTAAGTCAAAGTCAAAGACCACCATCATTACTTACTTGGTCATATTAAATATCAGCTGTAGTTCTACAGAAGCAGAAATCAGGGACACCAAAGTTTACAGAGAGTTGCTTTGACAACGTGTGTGTGTGTGTGTGTGTTCATGCATGCATAGAGGTGTGTGTGTGTGTGTGTGTGTGTGTGTGTGTGTGTGTGTGTGTGTGTGTGTGTGTAATTAATGGGAATAAGTGTGTATTATATTACCATACAGTATAACATATGATCATTCAACAAGTCTCAAGTTACCTGAACTTCTCCTTTTGATACCTAGAAACATCTACATTAAATGAATTAGTGAAAAGTGAGTTAACATTCTAATGTGAAGGATGATGATTTTTAATATTGTGTCTGGTTTCATCCATCAGATGTCTGTGATCTCACACTGGACCCAAACACAGTATACAGACTCCTCTCTCTGTCTGAGGAGAACAGAAAGGTGACATGGAGGAGAGAGAAGCAGCCGTATCCTGATCACCCAGAGAGATTTGAGGACTGTGGACAGGTGCTGTGTAGAGAGGGTCTGACTGGGCGCTGTTACTGGGAGGTAGAGTGGAGTGGGAGAAGACCTGTTATAGGAGTGACATATAAAGGAATCAGCAGGAGAGGAAGGGGTTAATGACTGTTGTCTTGGACACAATGACAAGTCCTGGAGTCTGACCTGCATTAACAACCGTTACACTGCCTGGCACAATAATAATTCCACTACCATAGACGTCCGCCCCTGCAGCTCCCACATAGTAGGAGTGTATCTGGACTGGCCAGCCGGCACTCTGTCCTTCTATAGAGCCTCCTCTGACACACTGACCCACCTGATCACATTCACCTCCACATTCACTGAGCCCCTCTATCCAGGGTTTTGGGTTTGGGATGATTCCTCAGTGACCCTGTAAATAATAACCTGACACACACACACACACTGGACACACTGGACACACATTCACACACACACACACTGGACACACACACACACACTGGACACACACACACTGGACACACACACACACACACTCACACTGGACACACAGGACACACACACACAGGACACACACACACTGGACACACACACACAGGACACACACACACACACACACTGGACATACACACACACACACACACTGGACACACACACACACACACACACTGGACATACACACACACACACACACACACACACACACACACTGGACATACACACACAGGACACACACACTGGACACATGCACACAGGACACTGGACACACACACAAACAGGACACACACACTCGACACACACACACACACAAACACTGGACGGACACGCACACACAGGACACACACACACACATACTCACACACACAGGACACACACACACTGGACACACACAGGACACACACACACACACACATACACACTCGACATACACACACAGGACACACACACACTGGACATACACACACAGGACACGTGCACACAGGACACTGGACACACACACACAGGACACACACACTGGACACACACACACAAACACTGGATGGACACACACACACACACTGGACACAAACACACACACACCTCACAAACAATGGACGGACACACACACACACATACTGGACAAACACACTGGACGGACACACACACACACACACACACACACACACACACTGGACGGACACACACACACAAACAAACAGGACATACACACACACACTGCATACACACACATACACAGGATACACACACACTGGACACACACAGGACACACATACACACACACAGGACACATACACAGACACACACAGGACACACACACACTGGACGGACACACACACACATACAGGACACACACACACTGGACACACACACACACAGTACACACACACACACACACACACACTGGACACACACACACAAACTGGACACACACACACAGTGGACACACACATTGTGATTTTATAATATATTTTACTGTTTGTGCTCGTACCACAGGAGGTTGGTGGGACCGTAATTTGGGAGGACAGGCTTGTAATGTCTGGAGGGGAATAAGTGGAATGGTATCAAACACGTGGTTTCCATGTGTTCCATTTCATTCACTCTGTTCCAGACATTATTATGAGCCGTCCTCCCCTCAGCAGCCTCCTCTGGTATGTACTGTCCTATATGTGAGAGAGCTCCAACAAAGAATTACAATGTATGTATTACTTTTAATACCTGCAAAAGGCAAATAAACTACTTGAACTCCTCATGAATGTCTGCAGCCCACTAGGCTGTTGGCGTCTGACAAGAGGTGAAAATATTACAGGAATATTCTGCAAATGTTGATGAAGACGTCACTCAATCCACCCAAAACAACATGCAGTCTTTCCACAAGACTCCCATGAAGTTATAGTGTGACGTTATGAGTTGACGTTAAAGTAACATTCTCAGAACATACTGCACTTGTTTTATACTGTTTTAGATGGATCCTCTGTTTATCATCTTGTTTTATACTGTTTTAGATGGATCCTCTGTTTATCATCTTGTTTTATACTGTTTTAGATGGATCCTCTGTTTATCATCTTGTTTTATACTGTTTTAGATGGATCCTCTGTTTATCATCTTGTTTTATACTGTTTTAGATGGATCCTCTGTTTATCATCTTGTTTTATACTGTTTTAGATGGATCCTCTGTTTATCATCTTGTTTTATACTGTTTTAGATGGATCCTCTGTTTATCATCTTGTTTTAGATGGATCCTCTGTTTATCCGAGCACATAATTACATTACCCGACCTCCCCCCGTAAATCAACTTGTCGTCCTTAGCAGACACAGAAATACAAACATTAGGAGTTATTGTATTGTGCTAGTCAATTATTACGTAGAACAATCATTTTTTGGAGACCCTGTCCTGCTATCAGCCTGTGATGTGTGTGTTGTAAAGTGCCTTGCTGATGGGCACAACGGCAGTAGGTAGTATACGGTGATATTGAAGCCCGGTGGGTTACCGGCTTCAATATCCCTGTGTACTACCTACTGCTGTTTTGCCTTTGAGCAAGGGACTTCACCCCTAAGTGCTCTGCTCTGCCACAGCCCCTGTTCTGCTCCCAGCCTGTGACCAACAGGCAAAATAGTCACAGAAATCTCTGCACTAAGAGACTGTTTATGTAGAAACTGACAAACCCCTGGATGCTGAAACATAATCAACATTTTTAAAACACTGAAAAATCCCCTCAAATCAAAAAACGTGATCTAATGCATTGTATACATCTGGGGACCTACTGTATAAGAAAGCCCACAGGAAATGCCTGGTGTAGCGTTTAGTTTTGAACATCCTATTCTGGTCAGATGCAGGACTGAACTTTTCAGGAGAAGAGCAATACCCTCATTAGTTGGGCTACTAAATGAGCCCACAAGAGCCTAACTACTGAGTTCTTATTGATAAGGTTTTTATTTCATATATTTGAATGTATTGTATATTTAGTTAACTTTTGATGTATGCAACAAGTGCACTGCATTCCAGTACAATTGATGTTAGACTATAAATGTGTATTTGTGAAAGTGAAATAGTAAATGTGAAGATAGAAACTCATATTGATATTTAGTAAAGTTCTTACCATAGGTTTTGGGCTGGACGACAATTCAGTTTTGATGACCTGAATTAAGTGAACCAAGACAACAATTAGACATCAATTACATCTTGGTAGTTAAGAGACACTGTCTGCATCACAACATATTGCATGACAGGGTAGTGAATTGCTCATCATCCCGGCTCTTCCAAGATGGGTGGTAATTTCATCTAGCATCTTAATAAAGAGAGTTCCTCTCCTGTGTTTAATGAAGATGGGTGGTAATTTCATCTAGCATCTTAATAAAGAGAGTTCCTCTCCTGTGTTTAATGAAGATATTTGCAGCACAGGGTTTCTATTTCAGAAAAGAGGCAGAAAAGTCCCTGACACGATGTTTAACAAAGGAGTGCAGATGCTCTGATAGCCGTTGGTCTGAAGACTATTATTCTTCCTCACTGTTTAGGTCACGGACAAGGTCAAATTAGGATCTGGGCCTCAGATCGGCCAACAGTGCATATTGTGCCACCAACCATTAAAATGTCTGTCTCCATTTGAATGTTGTTGCTTTTTTAAGATCTCAAAAGGCAGAAATATGTTTATTTTGTTCTCATCAATCCTACTTACCACCATGTTCTTCCTTTCCATTGAACATCGAAAAGAAACACCTTTGCAGAATCATTGTACTGATCAGCTCGGACCTCACCGTCCTGTTGTGTACGCAGTTCATCTCTGATCTGAATCAGGAAACTAAGAGTTGGTTAGAACAGATCTGAATCAGGAAACTAAGAGTTGGTTCAAACAGATCTGAATCAGGAAACTAAGAGTTGGTTTAAACAGATCTGAATCAGGAAACTAAGAGTTGGTTTGAACAGATCTGAATCAGGAAACTAAGAGTTGGTTTGAACAGATCTGAATCAGGAAACTAAGAGTTGGTTTGAACAGATCTGAATCAGGAAACTAAGAGTTGGTTTAAACAGATCTGAATCAGGAAACTAAGAGTTGGTTTAAACAGATCTGAATCAGGAAACTAAGAGTTGGTTTGAACAGATCTGAATCAGGACACTAAGAGTTGGTTTAAACAGATCTGAATCAGGAAACTAAGAGTTGGTTTGATGGTCAATAATGTGGGACCCCATTGTATACTTCAAAGTTAGAGATATGTTGAAACTGGATCCATCATAAATGATTCTACATTTCATAGTATGCCATGTCCTTTACTGGCCAAAGGTTAAACTGCTGTTATGTTTCTGATATACTATGGTGTTGTGTCACTAGACTTTGACCAGATATTATTGCATCCAAAGATCAACTGTACCTAGAACACAGATACAGAGACACTTGTCATCTGGAAGCTGCTCTCTCAACACAACGGAAAATATCTCAATGACTTGACATGTTCTGGTTGTGAATTCAGGCTACAAGGTGAGAATCTTCCCAGGGATTATTGTAAAGTGTGTAGAGACATTAAATGTATGGTGTAATTTTAGTATAATGACAGTAAAACACTCAGATCTAACAGTCCATTTCACCTGGGACAGCTACGTGACAGTTCAATCATACAAAATGGCGCTAACTGGGAGTAGGCAAGTCAATTTCAATAACATATTGTTCATATATCGTATTATACGATTCGTATATCGTGGTTATTTTGCCATTTGTCAAAATGTTAATGTATCATAGTTGTAAATCATCTTTCAGAATATCAGAACATTTGTTGTTTTCTAAATTACAATGAGCTCCTGCTTCCTGTGTA